>NC_084625.1:6866995-7036995 GCF_033978795.1 Nerophis ophidion
TCGATATCGGTTTCAAAAATTAAAACTTCTGACTTTTTATAACGCCGCTGTGTACACGGACGTAAGGAGAGGTTCAGAGCGCCAATAAACCTTAAAGGCACTGCTTTTGCGTGCCGGTCCAGTCACATGATATATGTGGCTTTTTCACACACACACAAGTGAATGCAAGCATACTTGGTCAACAGCCATACAGGTCACACTGAGGGTGGCCAAATAAACAACTTTAACACTGCTACAAATAGGTGCCATACCGTGAACACACACATAACAATAATGACAAACACATTTCGGGAGAACATCCGCACCGTAACACAACATAAACACAATAGAACAAATACCCAGAATCCCTTGCAGCACTAACTTCTGGGACGCTACAATATACACACCCGCTACCCCCCCATCCTCTCCTGAAATCGGAGGTCTCAAGGTTGGCAAGTAAGCTCTAGTACAGTGGTTCTCAAATGGGGGTACGCGTACCCCTGGGGGTACTTGAAGGTATGCCAAGGGGTACGTGAGATTTTTTTAAAATATTCTAAAAATAGCAACAATTCACAAATCCTCTATAAATATATTTATTGAATAATACTTCAACAAAATACGAATGTAAGTTCATAAACTGTGAAAAAAACAACAACAATGCAATATTCAGTGTTGACAGCTAGATTTTTTGTGGACATGTTCCATAAATATTGATGTTAAAGATTTCTTTTTTTGTGGATAAATGTTCAGATTTAAGTTTATGAATCCATATGGATCTCCATTACAATCCCCAAATCGTTATTTTTTTTATAATTGAATCACTTATTTATTTTTCAATAATTTTTTAGTTATTTTTTATATCTTTTTTTTCCCAAGTAGTTCAAGAAAGACCACTACAAATGAGCAATATTTTGCACTGTTATACAATTTAATAAATCAGAAACTGATGAAATAGTGCTGTATTTTACTTCTTTATCTCTTCTTTTTTTTTAACAAAAATTACTTTGTTCTGATTAGGGGGTACTTGAATTAAAAAAATGTTCACAGGGGGTACGTCACTGAAAAAAGGTTGAGAACCACTGCTCTAGTATGCAGCACTCTGGGCTGAAGCTGTTTGCCTTAATTTTTTTGTAGCTATTGTTTTGAGGCATGTTTAAAAAAAAATAAAAAAATAATGCACTTAGTGAAAGTCAAGGTATAGTATTTCCCACAGTTGTAATGGGTATCAGGATTATCTCAGGGAGAGCATGTCCCGAATTCCAAGCTGCTGTTTTGAGGCATGTTAAACAAAAAGAATGCACTTTGTGACTTCAATAATAAATATGGCAGTGCCATGTTGGCATTTTTTTCCATAACTGGAGTTGAAGTTGTTCTCTTATTTTGGAAGCCTTTGTTTTTGATTGATTGAAACTTTTATTAGTAGATTGCACAGTACAGTACATATTCCAAACAATTGAACACTAAATGGTAACACCCCAATAAGTTTTTTAACTTGTTTAAGTCGGGGTCCACAATAATCAATTCATGGTAAAGTTACATTGTTTAATGCATCCAGCGGGGCACCACAACAAATTTAGGCATAATAATGTGTTCATTCCACGACTGTATATATCGGTATCAGTTGATATTGGAATCGGTAATTAAGAGTTGGACAATATCGGAATATTGAATATCGGCAAAAAAGCCATTATCGGACATCTCTAATTTATTCTTCTTCTTCTTATCCAGATTTTGGCACGTTCTACCTTCTGTAACTTCAAACTGTTCAGCCTATTCGGGAATCGTGGGCTTTACCTTGACAAAATTCCAAAAATTCCCAGAATTCCAGGTTTTCCGGAACATTTTTCCCCATTCATAATGAATGGGCCCTTTTTCCAAACTTCTCCCATTTCCATATTTTTCAACCGATTCAAATCATTCCACCTTCGACATATTCCTGGACATTCAAACTATTATTTTTCCAAGTTAAAAAAAATTCAAGGAATTCCCAGTAATCCCTTTTTTCCCTGTCGACTACTCTTTCCACATTTCTCAACCCACTTCAACCGTTCAGGACAAAATACAAAGATGAAAAACTCCCGGTTTCCCCAAAATTCCATAATACCATTCCCCAATTAAAAATGTTACTACTTCCAAATTTCTAAACCAATTTGAAAAATTCCAACACCAACCATTTCAACTCACTCAGAACATTCAATTTTTTATTTTTTTTGCATTTTCAGAAAAAAACCTTATTTCCCAAAATCTCTAGGAAATTTCCATTTAAATTAATTGGACATTTTTCCAAGAACCACAATTCCTACATTTTTCAACCTATTCAAACCATTCTAACATCAACACATTTCACAGATCCCGGATATTCAAACTAAAACTTTCTTAAGTTCCAAACCAAATTCCGGTTCTCCTGGAAAATCAAACCATTCCAACATTCAAACTATTCTTACATTCATCAGCATTTCAGTTCAACCTCAGCATTGAAGCATTCACACGCAATTCCTTCAGGAATTGCTTCATGTGGTGAATTAGTGAATTATATTTATATAGCGCTTTTCTCTAGTGACTCAAAGCCCTTTTACATAGTGAAACCCAATATCTAAGTTCCATTTAAACCAGTGTGGGTGGCACTGGGAGCAGGTGGGTAAAGTGTCTTGCCCGAGGACACAACGCCAAAATGGCGGAAGCGGGGATCGAACCTAGAACCCTCAAGTTGCTGGGACGGCCACTCTACCAACCGAGCTATACCGCCCCACATGTAATTATTATTATTGTTACAGGGCATCTAAAAATGAAAAGAATAACAACTAGAGGGGTTAGTGAGTCTGCCTCAGAATACGAAGGTCCTGCAGTCCTGGGTTCAATTCCAGGCTCGGGATCTTTCTGTGTGGAGTTTGCATGTTCTCCCCATGAATGCGTGGGTTCCCTCCGGGTACTCCGGCTTCCTCCCACTTCCAAAGACATGCATCTGGGGATAGGTTGATTGGCAACACTAAATTGGCCCTAGTGTGTGAATGTGAGTGTGAATGTTGTCTGTGTTGGCCCTGCAATGAGGTGGCGACTTGTCCAGGGTGTACCCCGTCTTCCGCCCGATTATAGCTGAGATAGGCGCCAGCGCCCCCCGTGACCCCAAAAGGGAATAAGCGGTAGAAAATGGATGGATGGATGAAATAACCCTCCTAGTCAAGTCCGAGCGAGGCTTATTTACCTCCAGCAGTTCCTTCAGCAGCCGCAGAGCCTTCAGCGAGCAGCCCTCGGCGCCCTTCACAGGCGAGCTCAGCCACTGCACGAGCGCCAGCCCCGACTCAGCGTGTCTGCTGCCCGCTGCGCTGAGTTTGGGCGCAGCCGGCTTGAACAGGACCTGACACAGTGGCAGACGCAGGGCCGGGACGCCACTCATGGCGAGGAGCAGCTCCAACACCTGCAGACACACAACACAGAGTCTTCTCAGATATCAAGAGCTTGGATAGGCTCCAGCACCCCACGCGACCCCGAGAGGGACCAGCGGTAGAAAATGGATGGATGAATAAGAATATTTTCTTTTGAAATAATTTGATTGATTGATTGATTGATACTTTTATTAGTAGATTGCACAGTACAGTACATATTCCCTACAATTGACCACTAAATGGTAACACCCCAATCAGTTTTTCAACTTGTTTAAGTCGGGGTCCACGTTAATCAATTCATGGTAAAATAAATTAAATAAAAATAAAACACTGAAGAACAAAAAATTACGAATTCATAAATCAAAATAGTGCAACCTCGATTTACTAGCTAAATTGGTTCTAGAACATGTTTTGTGTTGGAATAATTATGTATAAGTTATCACACAACTCTTATGCTTAAAAGCCGTTGCTATAGTTATTATCAATTGTGCTGAAGTGTACTTTTCTATCTGTGCAAAGGGACAACTTGCAATCTTGGATTGCGAGTCGTCTCGTATCAGTGTTTGTGTCCAGACCAGGCCTGCTGACTGCCAAGGGCAGACATCGTGTACCTTGACGCAGACAAAGCAGAGACAGGGCGATATCACGAGTGTCAGCACATTTCCTTTTCTGAATAATCATATATAAATTCTAACTGGGGCTGCTGAAATTACCCCCCTTCCTTCAGAAGCAGCCTCAGTGATGTAACCAGGGACCTCCCGAATAAATAGTGGCTAACGTGGGCTGTGCCTTAGGGCGAAGGTTGGAACTGTAACTGAGTGTACAGCCCAAAACATCTCTCCTATTTGAGCAAAATGTAACTCGTCTCTGCATGATTCCTTGCTTCTTGTCTGTTTAATAGATGTCATCAGTGTTTGAACCTGACATCTTCTAAAAAGAAGTGTGTGTAAAGTGAAGCACATACAAAACAGTGTAAATATGAATAATGCGTTGCAGCCTTGACAAAAGTCTATATTTTAGTGAAGATTTGTACACAATATACAGTAGGTACTGTAAGTCAAACAAACCTAACAAAGGGGGGATGAATTAACTAACTATTGCTTTATCAAGGTTGGAACTGTAACTGAGTGTACAGCCCAAAAGATCTCTCCTATTTGAGCAAAATTTAACTCGTCTCTGCATGATTCCTTGCTCCTTGTCTGTTTAATAGATGTCATCAGTGTTTGAACCTGACATCTTCTAAAAAGAAGTGTGTGTAAAGTGAAGTACATACAAAACAGTGTAAATATGAATAATGCGTTGCAGCCTTGAAAAAAGTCTATATTTTAGTGAAGATTTGTACACAATATACAGTAGGCACTGTGAGTCAAACAAACCTAATAAAGGGGGGATGAATTAACTAACTATTGCTTTATCAACAAGCCAAAAACAACAAGGTGAACTGTCCTGTATGTGCTGCTGTGCCCTTTGGTGCCCTCACAAACAATCAGAAATCACAAAAAAACTTTAACAACTGTATTGCTAGGATAATAAAAATGTTAAAAACTAAAATGCACTTACAGTATTTTACATTCTTGGCCAATAAAGCTGATTAACATCAGCAAAGGGAGGGGCTGTGTGTGTGTGTGTGTGTGTGTGTGTGTGTGTGTGTGTGTGTGTGTGGCAAGCACAAAACGGCTACCAGCGGTACACAAAATTAGTTAAGTCTTTTTACACAACGTTCGTAGCTGGCGTGACCTAAACATTTTTAAACCGAATAGTTTACAAATAGAGGGGTTCATAAATCGAGGTTTCCACTGCAAAATGAAATTACAAAAAAAGTATGTAAAAGAACAAAGGCGACTTTTGGATTGTATTAACTGAAACATAAGCGACAGGACATGATTTTATATATATATATATATATATATATATATATATATATATATATATATATATATATATATATATATATATATATATATACATACACACAAATATATATATATACATACACACACACACACAAATATATATATATATATATATATATATATATATATATATATATATATATATATATATATATATATATATATATATATATATATATATATATATATATATATACAGGGTTTCCCGCAGCGCTTTTTTGTTAAGGCGGCCGCCTTAACAAAGAGCCACCGCCTAAACTAAAGTCTTAAAAAAAAAATAATAATAATTTTTTAATTATTTTTTTGTTTTGTCCTGTCCAGCTTCTCAGGGTCAGCATATGTCAGCATGTGGCCCCACTATTAACTCTTTTGTAAACGCTTATTGCAAACGCCTATTTACAGTAAGTCATTCATTTGACTTAGTTATTATTTTGACTTAGTAAATATTAACTTACTAAGTAAATAGTAAATTAGTAAATATTGACTTACTAAGACAAAATAATGACTAAGTCAAATGAATGACTTACTGTAAATAAGCGTTTGTAATAAGCCAAGTCATTATTTTGACTTAGTAAATATTGACTTACTAAGTAAATAGTAAATTAGTAAATATTGACTTACTAAGACAAAATAATGACTTAGTGAAATGAATGACTTACTGTAAATAAGCGTTTGCAATAAGCTATGTATCTCGATATATTTTCCATAAAGTAATTACAAAATACAAAACAGTCCTAGTTATCTGAAATACTAAGTATGTCATTATTTTGACTTAGTAAACATTGACTTACTAAGTCAAAATAATGACATACTTAGTATTTCAAGTAACTAGGATTTTTTTGTGTTTTTTTTTTTTACTTTATGGAAAAAATACCGAGATATATATTGCCATTCAGCATACGGAGCGGAAAACAACCAAAAATCGTAGGCTTCTTCATGCGACGAAGTCGGCCTACTTCACCACAGTCTGTAGTCTATTGCCTCCTCAGGCGACAGGGCAAATTACACTGTTCCTTACACACAACCAAGCCCCTTCCCCCCGGAGGGACACCACCTTAACTAACAAATATTCTGGGGGAAGCACTGACATATCTATATAGATATAGATATATTGATATATATCTATGTATATATATATAGATATAGATATCAGGGGCGGCACGGCATAGTGGGTAGAGCGGCCGTGCCAGAAACCTGAGGGTTGCAGGTTTGCTTCCCACCTATTGACATCCAAATCGCTGCCGTTGTGTCCTTGGGCAGGACACTTCACCCTTGCCCCCGGTGCCGTTTACACTGGTGAATGAAAGATTTGTGGTACCAGTAGGCGCAAACTGGCAGCCACGCTTCCGTCAGTCTAACCCAGGGCAGCTGTGGCTACAGATGTAGCTTACCACCACCAGGTGTGAATGAATGATGGGTTCCAACTTCTCTGTGAGCGCTTTGAGTATCTAACAATAGAAAAGCGCGATATAAATCTAATCCATTATTATTATTATTATATATCTATATATATATACATCTACAAGGGTTGTCAAACAATTTCAATATTTCATCCCGATTAATCGCATTTTGTCCATAGTTAACTAATTAATCATGATTAATCGCAGATATACATGTTTATGTGTTTAATAAGTGTACCTAAGACGGATTTGTTAAAATACTATCAAAATGAGAATGGACAATTTGTTTGCTCCTTTAAGCAAGGTGGACCGAGACCAGTAATAACCTGCAGACACACAACACTGGCCGAGAGTGGAGTCTGCTGTCTCGGTTGCTTTGTTGGGTCTGCTCCTGTCTCTGGCCATGCTCCCTCCACCCCAGCGGACGATGGCGTGGAACACCGCAGAGGCCACCACAGTGCATATGTTTCTTTTAGTTTTTATTCATAGCAGTATGTAGAAGTGTCTGCTTGTATCTGCTGCTTTAATGTCTTTAATGTCCTCTGTGTTCTTTGATGTTTCCCTCTTACACACATGGAAGAGGGCTGTGTACCATGGCTATGAGTTGTTGTTTTTTTCCCTTGGCCTCAGTCTGCACCCCCTCTCCGGGGCCCAGGCTAAGACCGATTTTTATTTTATTTTATTTTAATCTTCTATTTTTTTCTCCCATTCACCTCCCCCCCCGTTTACCTTTATCTCATCTTTTTTGTAAGGGGCGCTGGAAGCCGGCAGACCCGTCAGCGATCCTGTTCTGTCTCCCTGTAATGTTTGTCTAAACTTGAATGGGATTGTACTGAAAATTTAAATTTTCCTGAAGGAACTCTCCTGACGGAATAAAAAAAGTACTATCTAATCTAATCTAATGAACACGCACAAGGTTGTATACGTGTTGACACACAACTCACCATGGCTGCAGAGGCAGGATCTTTTAACTGCAGCAGTCCTAAAACCTTGGACACACATGCTGGAAAGTGCTTATACCTGTAGAACCAAGACACACCTGGTTCATGATGCCGCCTGTGTGCGACAAACGTGTGTCAGTGTGTGTGTTTGTGGTACCGTGTGAGATAATCTGCAATTTTAGGGTTCCCCAGGAGATCAACCAAAAGGTCCACGGAGTACTTCCTGGTGAGAGTGCCGTCGCCGTTCACAATGATGTTGAAGACCAGCTGGAAGGTCTGGTGGATGTTCTTGGCGTCAAACAGCTGACAAAGAGACACACATTGTGAGTCAGGCAGATCTCCACAACTAAGTGTGTGTAACCAACCTTCATAGTAAAAATCCACCGATTATTGGCGTCGATATTTGGCATTTTGACTAGATGTCAGATAATATCGGACTGCCGATATTATCGGCCGATAAATGCTTTAAAATGTAATATTGGAAATTATCGGTGTTTCAAAAAGTAAAATGTATGACTTTTTAAAACGCCGCTGTTTGGAGTGGTACACGGAAGTAGGGAGAAGTACAGAGGAGTTACGTCTCTCAGTCGTACTTGCCAACCCTCCCGGAGGCTGTGCCCCTCTCGAAAATCTCCCGGGGCAACCATTCTCCCGAATTTCTCCCGATTTCCACCCAGACAACAAAATTGGGGGCGTGCTTTAAAGGCACTGCCTGTGTGTCTGACGGATTTTTTTTCTTTTTTTTTTCCTTTGTCATGAAAACGGAGGTTTTTGTCATGAAAAAGGGAGTTTTTTTGGGTTGGTGCACTAATTGTAGGTGTATTTTGTGTTTCTTATGTTGATTTAATTAAAAAAAATTTAAATAAAAATTAATAAAAAATTATTCTGCGGTCCGGTACCAATCGAGCTGCGGCCCCGGTGGTTGGGGACCACTGTTATAGATTACTATTTTTATTTTTTGAATTTTTTTTATTGAAGCCATAACAGTACAATCAGTATCAGCGGTACATCGGTGTATGTAGAAGTGTCTGGTTGCATCAGCTCTAATCTTTTAATGTCTTTTGTGTTCTTTGATGTTTGCCTCTTACACACATGTAAGAGTGATGTGTGCTAGGACTATGAGTTGTTTTTTTCCTTGGCCTCAGTCCGTACCCCCTCTCCAGGGGCCCAGGTTTAGACCGTTTTTTTTTTCTCGCCCACTCATTTTTTTACATGTATCTCAGTAGAAGCATTTAAGTCTCACCTTAAAAGTAATTTGTATACTCTAGCCTTTAAATAGACTCCCTTTTTAGACCAGTTGATCTGCTGTTTTTTTTCTTTTTCTCCTATGTCCCACTCCCCCTTGTGGAGGGGGTCCAGTCCGATCCGGTGGCCATGTACTGCTTGCCTGTGTATCGGCTGGCGACATCTCTGCGCTGCTGATCCGCCTCCGCTTGGGATGGTTTCCTGCTGGCTCCGCTGTGAGCGGGACTCTCGCTGCTGTGTTGGATCCGCTTTGGACTGGACTCTCGCGACTGTGTTGGATCCATTATGGATTGAACTTTCACAGTATCATGTTAGACCAGCTCGACATCCATTGCTTTCGTCCTTTCCAAGGTTCTCATAGTCATCGTTGTCACCGACGTCCCACTGGGTGTGAGTTTTCCTTGCCCTTATGTGGGCCTACCGAGGATGTGGTAGTGGTTTGTGTCGTGGTTTGTGCAGCCCTTTGAGACAATAGTGATTTAGGGGCTATATAAGTAAACATTGATTGATTGACCTTTTTTGTAAGGGGCGCCGGAAGTTGGCAGACCCGTCAGCGATCCTGTTCTGTCTCCCTGTAATGTTTGTCTGATCTTGAATGGCATTGTGCTGAAAATTTTAATTTCCCCTCTGGGATTAATAAAGTATTTCTGATTCTGGTTCTGATTATAGTCTGGAAAATAGAGTAAATAACTTTTAAATCAAATGAATGTTGCCTCCAAATATTGGCCTCCTTGATTACAATAATCAGTATCTGAAAAAAACGTATCAGTGGATCTCGGTATAGCTCGGTTGGGAGAGCGGCCGTGCCAGCAACTTGAGGGTTCCAGGTTCGATCCCCGCTTCCGCCATCCTAGTCACTGCCGTTGTGTCCTTGGGCAAAACACTCTACCCACCTGCTCCCAGTGCCACCCACACTGCTTTAAATGTAACTTAGATATTGGTTTCACTATGTAAAGCGCTTTGAGTCACGAGAGAAAAGCGCTATATAAATATAATACACTTCACTTCACTCGACTGCATAGCAGCCACTTCACCACCCACCTTCTCTCCAACCTTCTCATTCAGAGTGAGGCTGGCCAGGATGGACAAGGTGAAGACCACCACGGTCAGACTGTGGTGAGCCAGAAAGTTAATCAGCGTTCGATAAAACGGCTTGACGGTAACCTGCGGAAAAAAAAAAAAAAAACCACACACGCACGTATCAGGGATTCCACACACACAAAAAAAAAAAAAATGTTGCGTTTCTTAAAAACTCACCAGAGACTTGATGTGACTCTGCACCAGGTGGTTGCCCCGACACAGGTTGGCCATCAGGCCGAGGCACGGCAAGATGATGTCACCCTTCTGGGAGAGGCTGAGAAGAAACAAATGTGTGTGGGTGACTGGCAGTGAATCGTTCGCTATGTCCCTCGCCACCGTGCTCACATGTTGGTCATGAGGAAGCCCACCAGCTCGTTAATGTTCGTGGACGGAAAGACGCGGGTGTTGTAGGTCAGCTTCTGCAGCAACTGTAGACTCTTAAAAGTGGTCAGGTGGAACAGCGTTACTATGACGATACATCCTACTACAACAATGAACACAGCATCTGCACCGCCACGTGCTTTAATGGACCTCACCTGCAGTACGAGAGGGTCTCCTGGGGTGGCGCTGTGGCGGTGGATGACGGAGGCCATGGTGTTGGTGAGGTTGAAGCTGCTGTGAAGCATCCCTCTGCTGTCGTCATCGCACGCTGGAAAATGAAGAGGAAACGCGTCACATGGATGACACTGAAGATGTGACATTCATGAACAAATCGAGACTTTTTAACGGTTCTTTTAAATGAACGGTGAGAACCGATTCGCTGGGAGCTGTTTTTATGTCAATGTCACCTCACTGGCAACTGTGTTAGAATAATTGTTTCTAAATTATCACAAAAAACGTTGTATTACATTGTGTTCCGGACAAAAAGACAAAAGGCTGAAACGTTCCAAGAAGAATGCTCGTAAAACTCCACTGGGACTACAAAGCGGACGGATGGCAGGATCTGCCCGAATTCTACAGGAACTCTTTTTGAAGTATTTTACGAACTCTTTTTGAAAAATGTATGGAACTTTTTGATTGATTGATTGATACTTTTATTAGTAGATTGCACAGTTCAGTACATATTCCGTACAATTGACCGCTAAAAGGTAACACCTGAATAAGTTTTTCAACTTGTTTAAGTCGGAGTCCACGTTAATCAATTCATGAACTATTTTATGGGACTCTTTTTGAACTATTTCATGGGACTCTTTTTGAACTATTTGACGAACTCTCTTCGAACTGTTTGGTATCCGAAGGCAACGCTGTTTATGACCTACTTCCCCTCAAGAAGCAGTTATGGGAAGGAGGGGGGAGAAAGTCAAATAAAGAAGGAGGATTACCATCTCGGGGCAGAGTGGGGTGCAGGACTGTACAGAGAGTACAGTGGCCATGTCTCTCCTCAGACCTGAGTCCAAATTTAATTCTGTCTCTCTTTGATTCTTTGCCTTTTGTCTTGTTTAATAGATGTCATCAGTGTTTGAACCTGACAAACTGGACTAATATTTCTATTTGTTTATTTAGCTACTTTTTAAATGGATTCACTTGTATGTTTAATTGTTCTAATGTAGGTCACATTTGTATTGTTCTACAAAAACCAAAACCATTAAAATTGGCACGTTGTGTAAATGGTAAATAAAAACAGGATACAATGTAGGGCTGGGCGATATATAGATAGACTCGATATATCACGGGTTTGTCTGTGCGATATAGAAAATAACCATATGGTAATATTCAAGTACTGTATTTTTCGGAGTATAAGTCGCTCCAGAATACAAGTCACACCTGCCAAAAATGCATAATAAAGAAGGAAAAAAACATATATAAGTCGCACTGGAGTATAAGTCGCACTTTTGGGGGAAATGTATTTGATAAAACCCAACACCAAGAATAGAAATTTGAAAGGCAATTTAAAATAAATAAAGAATATTGAACAACAGGCTGAATAAGTGTACGTTATATGAGGCATAAATAACCAAGTGAGAAGGTGCCTGGTATGTTAACCTAACATATTATGGTAAGAGTCATTCAAATAACTATAACATATAGAACATGCTATACCTTTACCAAACCATCTGTCACTCCTAATCCATAAATCCCATGAAATCTTATACGTCTAGTCTCTTACGTGAATTAGCTAAATAATATTATTTGATATTTTACGGTAACGTGTTAAAAATTTCACACATAAGTCTCTCCTGAGTATAAGTCTCAGCCCCGGCCAAACTATGAAAAAAAAACTGTGACTTATATTTTGAAAAATACGGTATACGTTCTCACACAGTTTCTTTTAGCTGCGGGCATTACACTACATGCGTTTCACACTCTTGTCTCTCCTTCTCACAGACATAAACAAGCGCACCTTCTTACATATGTCATGCATGCAACGTCACACGCCCTCCCCGAGCAGAGGTAGTGACATGGGTAACGTTAGCTGTGATGCTAGCAGAGCCGTGCGAGTGGTAATACGAGAGAAAGAAGGTGCCAATCTGGTAACAAATGAAAGAAAAATTAATTCCCAGGAAAAACAGCAGGGGGTCCATCGTCTGGAGTTGGTGTGGCTTCAATTGGGAAGATGTCGAAGAGACAACCGTAATTTGTCAAGTGTGGGGCAAAAGGGTTGCTACAAAAAGTAGCATTACTGCTAATATATAGCATGATTTGAAAAGTCACCTGCTAGAGAATGAAGAATGCTTGAAACTCCGCATGTCAACATCTCCATTCGGTGCCACACCAACAAAATGCAGAGGCAACCATTTCCACATCAACACCGTATGAAAAATAGCAAAGGACATACACTATTTTATTTTCTATTATGCAGTTCATTTTTATTTGACACTTATTGAAATATCTTGTGTGACATCATGCACAAAAGTACACTTTATTTGTTTTAAAGTATTGTAGTGGCGTTCTGTACAAAAAGTGCCCTTTTTTTCGTGTTTTGATATGTCATCTTAGTGACATCATGCACAAAAGTGCACTAATGGCTTGTTTTAAATGTCTCTGACAATCTTACACTTTCTTTTGAAAATACATGAATGTTTGTGCCATTACTTAATAACTGTTTAATAAATACTGTTTTGGTCAATTGACTTAGTTGTGATTTCCCTCTCTGCATGAAAGTTTAAAAGTAGCATATATTAATGCAGTATGAAGAAGAATGTTTTAATGTAGACACATAGAATCATCATACTGCTGTGATTATATGCATCAAGTGTTCATTCAAGGCTAAGGTAAAACATGGAGATATATATCGTGTATCACTACATGGCCTAAAAATATCGAGATATTAAAAAAAAAAGCCATGTAGCCCAGTCCTATTTGTTGCTAAAAATAAAAATTAAAAATATTAGAAAAAAAAAAACAGCGATGATAACAAGTTTGTTGAAAGTCACGGCTCTGTGGGATCCATCTCCTTTCAAACCGTACCTAGCTGCGCCAGCAAGGAGATGATGGCGCTCGCCAAGGCGGGGCAAGTGTTCGGGTTGCCCGTCAGCTCCACCAGGCCACAGACGCACTCCATGGGTAAAAGGTGGCCCGAGGACAGCAGCTGGTCGCACTTGAGGGCAGAGACCTCCTGCAAACATGACAACATTCACACTTGGAGAAGGATGAGGGAGACCATCGTCAGCAATTACTGTTTTTTTTCGTAGTTTTTAAATCAAGACTCAGCAATTTCAAATGTATCATTCGCCAATGTCTGAGTTTTTCCTACTCTTCTTTTTTTATAGTCAGTGTTAAAACCTCCGACCCCTGTGACCTTGGTGTTATCAACAGTATTTTACGGGTATACGGGCAGCACCACTTGCCGTGAATCGATTGTAGCATTCAAATATACAATATATAAGACGCAACAACCCTTCCCCCACCGTGCTGCCCCAAACTGTTATCTCTATGAACATGCTTTTGTAATACACTATATCAGTGGTTCTCAACCTTTTTTCAGTGATGTACCCCTTGTGGACATTTTTTTTTAAATTTAAGTACCCCCTAATCAGAGCAAAGCATTTTTGGTCGAAAAAAAGAGATAAAGATATAAAATACAGCACTATGTCATCAGTTTCTGATTTATTAAATTGTATAACAGTGCAAAATATTGCTCATTTGTAAAGGTCTTTCTTGAACTATTTGGAAAAACAGATATAAAAATAACTAAAAAGTTGTTGAAAAATAAACAAGTGATTCGATTATAAATAAAGATTTCTACACATAGAAATAATCAACTTAAAGTGTCCTCTTTGGGGATTGTAATAAGGATACATCTGGATCAGGGTTCGGGAACCTTTTTGGCTGAGAGAGCCATGAAAGCCAAATATTTCAAAATGTATTTCCGTAAGAGCCATAGAACATTTTTCAACACTGAATACAGCTAAATTCGTGCATTTTTAAGTATGAAAAACATTTGTAGAGTATAATAAGTCTCTTATTCTTTTGAACAACATTGTTATTCTACAAAGTTAACCAACAATAAATATAATACTTCTTACCATTGATGCAACATCGTGAACAGGTGCAGTAGAAAACAGATGGTTGGATTAAAATGCATGAGAATGTTTTATGATTTGAACGTTATTTTTGAAACTGTGATTACAAGTGGAATTATTCATTACTTATCGTGTTAAGCAATGTCAGCTAAGATTTATCTGAGAGCCAGCTGCAGTCATCTGGCTCTAGAGCCATAGGTTTCCTACCCTTAGTTTAAGCATTAGACAACTTTTTACCTGCACTCTGCCTCCCGCTGTTTCCCACATCTACAAAGCAATTAGCTACCGACTGCCCCCTACTGATATGGAAGAGTATTACACGGTTACTCGGCCTAGCTCGGTTAGGAGAGTGGCCGTGCTAGCAACCTGAGGGTTCCAGGTTCTATTCCCGCTTCCGCCATATTAGTCACTGCCGTTGTGTCCTTGGGCAAGACACTTTACACACCTGCCCCCAGTGCCACCGACACTGGTTTAAATGTAACTTAGATATTGGGTGTCACTTTGTAAAGCGCTTTGAGTCACTAGAGAAAAGCGCTATATAAATACAATTATCTGAGAGCCATATGTAGTCATCAAAAGAGCCACAGGTTCCCTACCCCTGATCTGGATTCATGAACTTAAAATCCTACTGAAAGCCACTACTAGCGACCACGCAGTCTGATAGTTTATATATCAATGATGAAATATTAACATTGCAACACATGCCAATACGGCCGCTTTAGTTTACTAAATTGCAATTTTAAATTTTACCGCGAAGTGTCCTGTTGAAAATGTCGCGGTATGATGACGCGTGCGTTTGATGTTACCGGTTGTAGAGGATATTTTTTTCCAGCCTGATCCAAGCTATAAATAGTCTGCTTTAATCGCATAATTACACAGTCTGTGTTGCTGAATCTTTTGCAATTTGTTCAATTAATAATGGAGAAGTCAAAGAAGAAAGATGTAGGTGGGAAGCGGTGTATCGCAGCTGCCTTTAGCAACACAAACACAGCCGGTATTTCCTTGTTTAAAATTCCCGGAGGTGAAGCTTTACTATGGAACAGAGCGGTCAAGCGAACATGGATCCCGACTACATGTCAACCGGCAGATTTCGGTGAGAAAATCGTGGTAATAAGTCGGCTCTTACCGTAGTTATGAACGGCGCTTGCGTCCTCCCGCAGCTGCTGCGGACTATTACCTCCTCCCACCGGAGACACTGGCGGTCACCACACCCGTGGCCACACCCCTCCGACTTTCAGGTACCATATAATCTCACTAAAACACTAGCAACACAATAAGCAGATAAGGGATTTTCCAGAATTATCTTTGTAAGTTTTGTTGAAAACTTACACTTAATATTTTTTGTTTTAAGGGTTAACATTTTTTGTTGAAAATTATTATGGTTGTGAAGTTATGTTATATTTTTTGTAAATAAGACACATTTGGTTTATTATAAAAAGGGCAATTTATTTCCTTTGTCAGACCGCTATTCTCGCGAGATTTTGGTGTAGTATTTGGGGTTGCAGACATGCAAAAGACTTTGAGCCATCAGCAGCAGCAAGAACATTTGGCTAGCTGAACAAGTTGCACAACACTGAAATATTTGCTGCCCAAGAACCTCCGAAGTGGCAGGCGGCCACGAGTTTTCACGGCATAAACTCAAGTAAAGAGCCCATCTTTAAGAAGCTGTGCCAGTGTTGTCATTTCGGAGCCACAATCTTAGTAAATGTGTCTATAACAGCTCATGTTATTCTATTCTGTGTTATATGTCTTTTATGTTGCACGATTGCGCCAGGTAAAATTCCTAGTTTGTGAACCCGTTCTCAAACAATGGCAATAAAAACTTTTCTGATTCTGATTTCTGATAACATCTGAATCGTCCCCACTGTCCTCGCCTTTTTTTTCCCCTAGTCCTTCACTCTCACTATCCTCATCCACAAATCTTTCATCATCTCTCAAATTAATGGGGAAATTGTCGCTTTCGCAATCCGAATCGCTCTAGCTGCTGGTGGGCATGATTGTAAACAATGTGAAGATGTGAGGAGCTCCACAACCCGTGACGTCACGCGCACATCGTCTGCTACTTCCGGTACAGGCAAGGCTTTTTTATTAGCGACCAAAAGTTGCGAACTTTATTGTCGATGTTCTCTACTAAATCCTTTCAGCACAAATACGGCAATATCGCGAAATGAACAAGTATGACACATAGATAGGACCTGCTATCCCCGTTTGAATAAGAAAATCTCATTTCGGTAGGCCTTTAATTCTAAACATTTCTGTCCTCTCCGTGAATGTGTGAGTTCCCTCCGGGTACTCCGGCTTCCTCCCACTTCCAAAGACATGCACCTGGGGATAGGTTGATTGGCAACACTAAATTGGGCCTAGTGTGTGAATGTTGTCTGTCTATCTGTGTTGGCCCTGCGACGAGGTGGCGACTTGTCCAGGGTGTACCCCGCCTTCCGTCCAATTGTAGCTGAGATAGGCGCCAGCGCCCCCCGCGACCCCTAAAGGGAATAAGTGGTAGAAAATGGATGGATGGATTTCTTCACAAAAAAAGAAATCTTTAACATCAATATTTATGGAACATGTCCACAAACAATCTAGTTGTCAACACTGAATATTGCATTGTTGCATTTCTTTTCACACTTTATGAACTTACATTCATATTTTGTTAAAGTAATATTCAATAAATATATTTATAAAGGATGTTTTAATTGCTGCTATTTTTAGAATATTTAAAAAAAATCTCACGTACCCCTTGGCATACCTTCAAGTACCCCCAGGGGTACGTGAACCCCCATTTGAGAACCACTGGCGTAGTGGGTAGAGTGTCTGCCCTGAGATCAGTAGGTTGTGAGTGCCAACCCTGGCCTAGTCATACCAAAGACTATAAAAATGGGATCAATTACCTCTCTGCTTGGCACTCAGCATCAAGGGTTGGAATTGGGGGTTAAATCACCACAAATGATTCCCGGGCGCGGCACTGCTGCTGCTCACTGCTCCCCTCACCTCCCAGGGGGTGATCAAGGGGATGGTCAAATGCAGAGGACAAATTTCGCCACACCTAGTGTGTGTGTGACAATCATTAAAGTATACATCCATCCATTTCCTACAGCTTGTCCCTTTTGAGGTCACGGGGGGTGCAAGTAATATTTGTTTAAATTAAATGATTCTGATATAGATGTTATCGTATAAAAGTTATAAAAACACACTATGTTAACGAGACAGGTTGTTGAAGGGCTCTCAAAAAGGAGAGCTCCCTCACAGTGTTTACCTCCACTTGTTTGAGGAGCTGTGCAGTGTTGTGAGCGCTCCTGTCGCCTCCATATTGCTGCGAGGCGAGAAGAAGCGACTTTAGACATGTCGTCACGTCCATTCCGAAGCACTTTGCCCACCTATGTCGCTATCGATACGTGGAAGCTGTCTCAAATGGCCGACGTCGAAGACAAAAAGGAAGGTAAAGTAAAAATAAAGAGGGTACAGTAAAAATAAGTCCATTCAACGTCACGCGGGGTGTTTAAAACGTCCGGCGCTATTTGACGCCGATACCGAATAAAAACAGGAAATATTTATTACAGTTTCCAAGTTTTTCACTCCTTTTGAAAATTCATCTACTTCCGGCAAAACGGCGGCGATTTCCTCCCGCGCGCAGTTTTAAACCGAAAAATGGAACAAACCAAATCAGAGAACAAAAGGGGTCAACGGTTGTCGTAATATATGCTAGTTGACCAAAGGGTTCATAACTGTTAGTTTTAGGACAGTATAGCCATATTTCATTAGTCAAAAAGTCACATTTTATCTTTTAATCGATTTTAAAGTCATAGTCATGGGTTTGTTTTATAATACTTGGATGAGTTAACCCCCTCCTCTTTTTAGATGGACTGGGCGAGGTGACGCCATAGAAGAGCACGCGCTATAAATGAAACATTTAATTTAAATGTCAACTTCTGACCAATAAATACTTGTTTGTGAAATATACTTTATATTTTGTCACCATTTTTAACTATGACTTTTGACCTAATTGAGAAAACACGCGTGGGAAAACCGTGTTGCGTCTGTTCCGCTAAGACTTCTGGGTAATGGAGTTAAACAACAATGACCAACACGTCAATATCAGCCTACAGCAGGGGTGTTCAAAGTGCGGCCCGCAGCTAATCGTTTACCGGCCCGCCACACATTCTGCAAAAATTACAAACTTGATGGTATTGTAAAAACAAACATTTATAAAAAGTGGAATGAGGTGAAATCTAATGACAAAAAGTGGCAATGTTGACACAAAGCTGCCATGCAGGCAGTTTTTTTTTGTTCCTTTTGTCTTTATTTTCTTTTTTTTCCATTGCTCAAAAGAAAAAGGACAAATAAATCTATGTTATAATGAATTATTACTTAAAAATTATCACTTTAAAATGTTTTATGTGGAAAAAATATTGCATATGTTGTGTGGTTGCCATATAAAAACATCAAAGTTTTGACTAAAGAGCATAAAACAAACAAAATAATAGTTCAAACTTAAAATCGAAAGATACATCGGAAGTTGATCTTGAAATGTAAGTGTTAAAAGTAAAAATAAAAAAAATACTAAAAATGCATCACTTTATGAGTGGGGAACCTTTCGGATCTCATTTAGTAGGATTTTATTTAACTTTTCACTGTGATTACTCAAAAATATTAAATAATTAAAATCAATGGTGTCCTGCATTATTGATCTTTGAGGGATTTAATTGCTGAATAAAGGAACTCTCCTGAAGGAATCAATAAAGTACTATCTAGCTATCTAAATACTGCATATTTCTGTTTTACTATAAAAAAACAAAGTTGTCCCTGACAGAAAAGGCATAAAACCGTATTTGTTTTACTTTATATCAACCTCAAGTTGATATAGAGATTTACTGTAAGCATTAAATAAAAAATAATAATAATAATTTGACTTATTTTCAACATTTTAGTGACTGAGACCTTCTATGCTCCCCAGGAGCCCTAAGGATAAAAAAAAAAATCCATATATTTTGTTATGGTTTGAAAATGAAAAATATCAAATGGTTTATTTTTCTGTGTGCGGCCCTCAGTGGAAAAAGTTTGGACACCCCTGGCCTAAAGCATGTTATTTTTCTTACCCCAGCCTCAAATTATAATAATTTCTGTTTCAGCTTGTTCTGTCTTTTTATGACTACCGTATTTCCTTGAATTGCCGCAGGGCATATAGTATGCGCCTGCTTTGAATTACTGCCGGATCAAACTTGCTTCCCAAAATAATTAGCGCATGCTCAGTATTACCGCCGGGTCAAACTCGTGACGTCACGAGTGACACTTCCCCTGTCATCATTTTCAAAATGGAGGAGATTAAGAGCTATTAAGAGCTATTCAGTAGGATATAAGGTCCAAGCTTACATCACACTCAAATTTTTACTGCATACCTTTGGTAAGTGCCGGAGTGAGAAGAGGTTTTAAAATAATTAGCGCATGTTTACTTTTACCACATGCCTTTGTTAAGCGCAGGAGTGAGAAGAGGTCAAATTAATGGGGAAATCGTCGCTTTCTCGGTCCGAATAGCTCTAGCTGCTGGTGGCCATGATTGTAAACAATGTTCAGATGTGAGGAGCTCCACAACCCGTGACGTCACGCGCACATCGTCTGCTACTTCCGGTACAGGCAAGGCTTTTTTATTAGCGACCAAAAGTTGCGAACTTTATCGTGGATGTTCTCTACCAAATCCTTTCAGCAAAAATACGGCAATATCGCGAAATGATCAAGTATGACACATAGAATGGACCTGCTATCCCCGTTTAAATAAGAACATCTCATTTCAGTAGGACTTCAACATTCTGTCATCTTTGTATGCAAAATGCACCCAATACACGTGCTCCACAATAAATCTGAATAACTAACGGACCCTGGTGATGATGGTTTCACTTTCAGTTGGTAATGTTCTTGACGTCATGCTCGAAATTGAAATTGTAGCAATAGGAATTGCTTGTATTTGTGTTGTTCCTACACGGAGGTTTCAGAGTGACACAATAGAAGAAGTGTGCCGTGTGTGTTGATTGAAAACTGTTGAATAAAAGTTCCAAGTGAGTAGGGTGAAGCTCAACCGTGTAGTTTGTATACCGTATTTCCTTGAATTGCCGCCGGGGCGCTCATTAACTTAAAACCTCTTCTCATTCCTGCGCTTACCAAAGGCATCCGGTAAAAGTAAGCATGTGCTAATTATTTTAAAACCTCTTCTCACTCCGGCACTTACCAAAGGTATGCAGTAAAATTTGAGTGTGATGTAAGCTTGGACCTTAAATCCTACTGAATAGCTCTTAATCTTCTTCCCTTTATGCGATTTCAAATTACCGGTATTGAAATCAGCCTCCTCCATTTTGAAAATGATGACAGGGGAAGTGTCACTCGTGACGTCACGAGTTTGACCAGGCGGTAATACTAAGCATGCGCTAATTATTTTACGAAGAGAGTTTGACCCGGCAGTAATTTAAGGCAGGCACATACTATATGCCCTGCGGCAATTCAAGGAAATACGGTAGTGTGTTACCATTTAGTGGTTAATTTTACTGAATATGTTCTGTACTGTGCAATCTACTAATAAAAGTTTCAGTCAATCAATCAAATACTGGTGTGTGCCCTGTCATTAAGGTCACATTGTTGGTGGTGATACATGGCATCTACTACATTGGATAAATGTATTGTAAAAAAGTGAATAAAGTAAACAAAAATGTTCTTGGAGACGCATGGAAACTATAAATAATTTAAAGAGCTGTATTTAACTGTTGAAAACACACTACCTAATAAACATTGATAAGGGACAAGATGTAGAAAATGGATGGATGGATAGTTGCGTTTGCATGCAATACCTGTCTTCCCCTGCAGGAGGAGCTGCATGCCTCGTCTTCAGAGTGGGGCGTCCAGGTGGACCAACCTGAGCCCGCCTGCTGGTCTGCAGCACTGTCTGGCCGCACCAAGACGGCGACATCCATCCAAGGTACCAGACAGGAATCGTGGACTCCAGTCTGCCAGTCTGGCACCTGCTGCTGTTGTTGGGTCTGCATGCTGAGCGGCTGTAGGGTCAAGTGCAGGTCATGTGACACTTTTTGTCAAGCGGGAGGTAACTTTGTGCCGGAAAAGGGTGAATTAAAGGGGTCTGGAGTGCTGAATGAGGTGGTGTCCGGTCTCCTTCCTGTGGTCTGCAGGCTCTGCCCTCAGATCCCAGCAGCGCCCACGTCCTGGTCTTCCCTCTGCCTCCACAACTCCATCTTTTGACTGAAAAACATGTTCTTTAGAGAATCGATTCATATCCAAATAGCTATTCTTTTTTTCCCCTGATTCTCAATCAATCAATGTTTACTTATATAGCCCTAAATCACTAGTGTCTCAAAGGGCTGCACAAACCACAACACAAAGTCCACATAAGGGCAAGGAAAACTCACACCCAGTGGGACGTCGGTGACAAGGATGACTATGAGAACCTTGGAGAGGACGCAAGCGATGGATGTCGAGCGGGTCTAACATGATACTGTGAAAGTGCAATCCATAGTGGATCCAGCACAGCCGCGAGAGTCCAGTCCAAAGCGGATCCAACACAGCAGTGAGAGTCCCGTCCACAGCGGAGCCAGCAGGAAACCATCCCAAGCGGAGGCGGATCAGCAGCGCAGGGTTGTCCCAAGCCGATACACAGGGAAGCGGTCCATCCTGGGTCCCGACTCTGGACGAGCGGTCCATCCTGGGTCTCAACTCTGGACAGCCAGTACGTCATCCATGGCCATCGGACCAGACCCCCTCCACAAGGGAGAGTGGGACATAGGAGAAAAAGAAAAGAAACGGCAGATCAACTGGTCTAAAAAGGGAGTCTATTTAAAGGCTAGAGTATACAGATGAGTTTTAAGGTGAGACTTAAATGCTTCTACTGAATCTGATTATAAAATTCTGAATTCTGAATTGATTCATAATTTTCTTGTCCCCCTTGTCGTTTCTAGCAGCAAACCTTCGTTCCCGCGTGACGAGCTGTGTGTCTCGTCTCCCTGTGTTCCCCTCTTGTTTTCCAGTTGCCCCTTTTGGGTCTCGACCTCCCGCTTGGACACGGACATTGACGCTTCCCTCTAGGGCTGGGCGATGTATCGATATATTCGATATATCGCGGGTTTGTCTCAGTGCGATTTAGAAAATGACTACATGGTGATATTTGAGTATACGTTCTCACGCAGTTGCTTTTAGCTGCGGGCATTACACTACAGGCTCTTCCTACTCTTTGTTGTCTCTCCTTCTTACAGACTGCAAGCGCACCTTCTTACATACGTCACATATGTATACGCCCTCACGGAGCGGAGAGGTAGCAGCAAGGGTAACGTTAGCTGTGATGCGAGTGGTAATACGAGAAAAAGAAGGTCCGAATCTTGTAACAAATTAAGGAAGAATTAGTTCCCAAGAAAAACAGCAGGGGGTCCATCGTGTGGCGGTGATTTGGCTTCAAGTGGGAATATGTCGAACAGTAAACCGTAATTTGACAAGTGTGGGGCAAAAAGTAGCATTACTGCTAATATGTAGCATCATTTGAAAAGTCACCTGCTAGAGAATGAAGAGTGCTTTCTCCGCATGTCAACATCTCCATTTGGTGCCAGACGCCCACACCATCAAAATGCAGAGGCAAACGTTTCCAGATCAACACCGTATGAAAAAATAGTCCAAAACAGAAGGAAATAACGTCCGCAGGAACCTACCACATAGCGAAGGACATAATCTATTTGATTTCCTATTATGTAGCTCATTTTTGACACTTATTGAAATATGTTTTGACATCATGCACAAAAGTGCACTTTATTTGTTTTAAACTATTATAGTGGTGCTCTGTACAAAAAGTGCACTTTAATTTAGTGTTGTTTTGATATGTCATCTTAGTGACATCATGCACAAAAGTGCACTTTATTTGTTTTAAACTATTGTAGTGGCGTTCCGTACAAAAAGTGCACTTAAATTTAGTGTTGTTTTGATATGTCATCTTAGTGACATCATGCACAAAAGTGCACTAAGAGCTTGTGTTAAAATGTCTCTGACAATCTTGCACTTTCTGTTTTGAAATGACTTGAATGTTTGTGCCACTGCTTAATAACTGTTTAATAAGTACTCTTTTGGTCAATTGACTTAGTTGTGATTTCCTTCTTTACATGAAAGTTTAAAAGTAGCATATATTAATGCAGTATGAGGAACAATATTTTAATGTAGACACATAGAATCATCATACTGCTGTGATTATATGCATCAAGTGTTCATTCGAGGCTAAGGCAAAATATCAAGATATAAAATGTGTTTCGTGACATGGCCTAAAAATATCGAGATATTAAAAAAAGGCCATATCGCCCAGCCCTACTTCCCTCCTCCCCTCGACCTCACGTCTGTCTCACAGATCTCCGAGCTTGTGAAGCCCCCCCTTGGACTTCCACACATCTCGCTCAACACTCTCCTGTTAACTCACACACATAGTCGCACACCACACTTACATTTTGGATTAGTACACACACTTCATGTATTAATTATATATATAGTGTATATATAGGAGACTGCATGGCTGGAAGAGTTGCCATGGCAGCAACCTGAGGGTTCCTAGTTTAATCACCACCTACTACCAACCTTGTCACGTCCGTTGTGTCCTTGAGCAAGACACTTCCCCCTTGCTCCTGATAGCTCCTGGTAAGGGCCTTGCATGGCAGCTCCCTCCATCAGTGTGTGTATGTGTGTGTGAATGTGTAAATAATGTCAAAGCGCTTTGAGTACCTTTATTTTTCGGACTCTAAGTCACAGTTTTTTTCATAGTTTGGCCGGGGGTGCGACATATACTCCGGAGCGATTTATGTGTGAAATTATTAACACATTGCCGTAAAATATTAAATAATATTATTTATCTCATTCGCGGAAGAGACGAAGAAAATGTCAGCAATCGTCACACACACGTCAGCCAATAAGAATTTGGCGGGGTAGGGTCTTGGCAGAAGTGCATTGTGGGTCATGGAATGCTAACTGCTATATGCTACTGCTGTAGCTATTAAAATGGATCATTTCATCGTTGGCGGTAACTTATAAAAAGTGAGAAGTGCTGAACAAAAATGGCACCGAAAAGGAAATCATGTACTGCAGATTACAAGCTGGACGTAGTGAAATATGCAGCAGAAAACGACAAGAGGAAGCGGCGCATACCTTTGAAGTTGGCAGAATTGTTTAGAAGCGACATCGAGGAAGAAGATTTCATGGGATTTATGGATTAGGAGTGACAGATTGTTTGGTAAAGGTAAATGATAAATGATAAATGGGTTGTACTTGTATAGCGCTTTTCTACCTTCAAGGTACTCAAAGCGCTTTGACACTACTTCCACATTTACCCATTCACAAACACATTCACACACTGATGGAGGGAGCTGCCATGCAAAGCGCCAACCAGCACCCATCAGGAGCAAGGGTGAAGTGTCTTGCTCAGGACACAACGTACGTGACGAGGTTGGTACTAGGTGGGATTTGAACCAGGGACCCTCGGGTTGCGCACGGCAACTCTCCCACTGCGCCACGCCGGTATAGCATGTTCTATATGTTATAGTTATTTGAATGACTCTTAGCATAATATGTAATGTTGGACTTTTGTTTTTTTTTTGCAACATGACAGGGGAAGGTTGTTTGCATTGGGTCATGTAATTATTAACACATTATCGTAAAATATCAAATAATATTATTTAGCTCATTCCCGTAAGAGACTAGACGTATAAGATTTCATGGGATTTATGGATTAGGAGTGACAGATTGTTTGGTAAAGGTATAGCATGTTCTATATGTTATAGTTATTTGAATGACTCTTACCATAATATGTTACGTTAACATACCAGGCACCTTCTCACTTGGTTAATTATGCCTCATATAACGTACACTTATTCAGCCTGTTGTTCACTATTCTTTATTTTAAATTGCCTTTCAAATGTCTATTCTTGGTGTTGGATTTTATCAATTAAATTTCCCCCAAAAATGCGACTTATACGCCAGTGCGACGTATATGTTTTTTTCCTTCTTTATTATTCATTTACGGCCGGTGCGACGTATACTCTGAAACGATTTATAATCCGAAAAATTCGGTACCATGAAGGTAGAAAAGCGCTATACAAGTTTAAACCATTTACCATATGTAAATAAATAGAGTTTATACTGGGGCGGCATAGCTCGGTTGGTAGAGTGGCCGTGCCAGCAACTTGAGGGTTGCAGGTTCGATTCCCGCTTGTGCCATCCTAGTCACTGCCGTTGTGTCCTTGGGCAAGACACTTTACCCACCTGCTCCCAGTGCCACCCACACTGGTTTAAATGTAACTTAGATATTGGGTGTCACTATGTAAAGCGCTTTGAGTCACTTGAGAAAAGCGCTATATAAATATAATTCACTTCACTATACGACATCCCTCCTGTCTGTGCAGTCTCCTTCCTCCTGTACACGTAACAGTTTCTTGTAGGGCTGCGAATCTTTGGGTGTCCCACAATTCGATTCAATATCGATTCTTGGGGTCACGATTCGATTATCAATTTTTTTCGATTCAACGCGATTCTCTATTAAAAAACTATTTTTCCGATTCAAAACTATTGTATTCATTCAGTACGTAGGATTTCAGCAGGATCTACCCCAGTCTGCCGACATGCTAGCAGAGTCGTAGATTTTTGTAAAAAGCTTTTATAATTGTAAAAGACAATGTTTTATCAACTGATTGCAATAATGTAAATTTGTTTTAACTATTAAACAAACCAAAAATATGACTTATTTTATCTTTGTGAAAACATTGGACACAGTGTGTTGTCAAGCTTTTTATAAATGTCCAATGATAATGTCAAGGAGGGATTTTTAATCACTGCTATGCTGAAAATTATAACTAATATTGATACTGTTGTTGATAATATTCATTTTTGTTTCACTACTTTTGGTTTGTTCTGTGTCGTGTTTGTGTCTCCTTTCAATTGCTCTGTTTATTGCAGTTCTGAGTGTTGCTAGGTCAGGTTTGGTTTTAGAATCGGATTGCATTGTTATGGTATTGCTGTGTAGTGGTTTGTTGGATTGCTAAAAAAAAAAAAAAAATTAAATAAAAAAAATCGATTTAAAAAAAAAAATCGATTTTGAATCACACAACGTGAGAATTGCGATTTATATTCGAATCGATTTTTTCCCACACCCCTAGTTTCTTGCATTTATTTTGAAAAGAACCATTTTTTTTTAAGCGTGTCAGTCGTCAATCAAGCTTCCGTTCAAAACAAGCTCAGACGTGTCCCCTGTGTTCTAATCTTCCACGCTGCTCTGCCATCTTTGCCAAGTCATGTGACTGAAGGGGGGGGGGGGGGGGGGGCGCTTGCACCAATAAGCTCTTAGGCAGAACATTGTGACCTTTCACTGTGACTTTTTTTTGCACAAACTCGCCAATCGTCAGGAAGAACTGAAGACTGTTGACTTCCCGGTGCCGAGCGTGCAAACGCTTTGATGAAATCTCAGCAGGCGGCGGGCTAAATTACATGTGTCACCGCCGGTTCCAGAGGGCGAGGCCGCGTTTGGAAGCTATTAATAACCCTCTCAGCCACTAATCAGGACCACCAGGCGGGTTCTCCCGAGTCCTACTTCCCTATCAGGACTCCAGTTTGGCACTTTTGTGGCCCCTCAAGCCACAAAACCCTGGCGTGTCATACCCACATCTACCACCAGGGCCGTGCTGGGCCTCGGGGTGCAAAATGTGGCCGCCTTCCACTGGGACTTCCCAAGTTAGCTCCTCCCACAAGGATCCTGCCTTGCCTCCTCCCCGGCGCCGCTCGCAGTCACTCCCCTGGAGACTCTGAAGGATGCCGTCCTGCAGACACTTGGGTCTGCTGGTCCTCCTGGCGCTCGGCCAAGGTAAGACACGCCAAGATTACACCTTTAAACTCCTCATCCTCGCTAAAAACAGGCAAGATATTATCACAATGACGTCACGATTAATAGTGTCCCGCCCTCCGGAGTTGATTGACAGCGGTAATCACCACTCAGGTTGAGGGCGGTGTCCGAGGAGACGGGATGCGGGGTTTTTTATAGCAGGCTGATCCGATTGAGGGCAGTGTCGTAACCCAGGTCCTCCTGTGTCCCACTCAACGCACTTTGGACTGGAACTTTGCCTTTTTGTTCCTTCGTTAGCGGATCCACATGTGGAGGACAACAAGTTTAAATAAATTCAGTATTATTCAGTCCCCGCAGGAATTTCTCAATATTATTTGGCCCCCCCAAAAATTGTTCAAATCTTCCCAAATTTGCTTCTGTTTGTGCCATTCTACAGTTTTTAAGTTATTCCGAAAGTACATTTTCAGACGGGTGACGCCCTAACTAGTATTTTTTTAATATATTAATAGAGATGTCCGATGATATCGGGATGCCGATATTTTCGGCCGATAAATGCTTTAAAATGTAATATCGGAAATTATCGGTATCTGTTTCAAAAAGTAAAATGTATGACTTTTTAAAATATTGCTGTACGGAGTGGTACACGGACATAGGGAGAGGTAGAGAGCGTCAATAAACCTTAATGTGGGCGCTACACTGCGGATGTCGTTGTGGCTTGTGCAGCCCTTTGAGACACGTGATTTAGGGCTATATAAATAAACATTGATTGATTGATTAAAGGCACTGCCTTTGCGTGCCGGCCCAGTCACATAATACCTACGGCTTTTCACACACATAAGTGAATGCAAGGCATACTTGGTCAACAGCCATACAGGTCACACTGAGGGTGGCCGTATAAACAACTAACACTGTTACAAATATGCGCCACACTGCGAACCCACACCAAACAAGAATGACAAAGACATTTCAGGAGAACATCCGCACCGTAACACAACAGAACAAATACCCAGAACAGACAGCAATAAGGAAGCCTCTGAATGAGTTTCTTTCTGTGATTATATTATGATGAGTGATATTGAAAATGATGGCAGGGGAAGTGTCTCGAGTTTGACCAGGCGGTAATACTAAGCATGCGCTAATTATTTTGCGAGGCGAGTTTGACCCTGCCGCAATTCAAGGAAATACGGTAATTTATTTTTTAACACTTTAATGAGTAGGACACTTTTGGATCCCCAATTTGTTTTTAAGTGTCATTGCTCAAAAAATAATAATGAATCAAAATCCAAAATGAAGGCTCCAATTATTATACAATCTCAAATATTCCACCTAAAAAAAATAAAAATTTATTGGGTGAAAATATTGCATATTTTGTGTTTTTTCTATTTTTTATTTTTTTTTCCGGCCCCGCGATGAGGTGTCGACTTGTCCAGGGTGTACCCTGCCTTCCGCCCGATTGTAGCTGAGATAGGCGCCAGCGCCCCCCGCGACCCTGAAAGGGAATAAGCGGTAGAAAATGGATGGATGGATATAATGAATCAAAACAGTAATTTGACAATTAGCTTTGAGTATGTGATTTTTCTGCCATAGTGTCTACTCTTAGATGTGTTCGGTATAAAAGGGGTAAAACATCAAGACTATTTGTTTTAGAATTTTTCTTGAAATTCCTGGCCTAGGCTGGGAAGACGCGGGCGACCCGTGCGACAACTTCACCGACCTGAACCTGTCCCACTGCTTGATGGGCACCAGCTTGTACGTGCGCCTGCTCCTCTACACGCGCTCCAACCTGGGCTGCGGCCGCGAGCTCCACCACCACCTCTTCCCCTCGCAGCCGCTCTTCAACCTCTCTCGCCCCACCGCCTTCGTCATCCACGGCTACCGTCCCACCGGGGCGCCGCCCATCTGGATCGACCGCCTGGTGCGGCTGCTGACAGAGCAGGAGGACATGAACGTGATCGTGGTGGACTGGAACCGGGGGGCCGCCAACCTCAACTACATCGCCGCCGTGGCTTACACCAGTGACGCGGCCTCCAACCTGACGGGGTTCATCAGCAACATGCAGGTGCGTGCTGACTTGTCAGAGAGGGGGAGCTCGTAGGAGTAAAGGCGAAATGTGTCCGCAGGAGGAAGGAGCCTCGCTGAGCTCACTTCACCTCATCGGGGTCAGTTTGGGGGCTCACCTGGCCGGCTATGTTGGCGCCAACCTGAAGGGAAAGATTGGACGCATAACAGGTAAAAAATAAAAAATAAAAAAAAAGAAGACGACGAAATTGACCAGAAATAATTCACCTGATCAGTGGAGTGTAAAAAAAATCAGTATTACTCCTGCAGCTGTGCTTCCTGTTTTATTGTCGATAGCTTGCCACAGGTCCATTTTATTTTTGGATTTTTGTAATCCTTCCATCCATTTTCTACCGCTTGTCTCTTTTGGGGTTGCGGGGGGTGCTGGAGCCTCTCAGATGCATTTTGGCAGAAGGCGGGGTAGACCCTGGAAAATCGCAACCTTATCGCAGGGCCAACACAGAAAGACAGACAATTTTTTATGAATATTAAATATATATATTGTCAAATAATTACTTAAAACATAAAATAATTAAATTAAAAAAAATACATCCATCCATTTTCTACCGCTTATTCCCTTCGGGGTCGCGGGGGGTGCTGGAAGTTATCTCAGCTACAATCGGACGTAAGGCAGCATACACCCTGGACAAGTCGCCACCTAATCGCAGGGCCAAGACAGATAGACAAGACAATTTTTTATAAATATTAAATATATATATTGTCAAAGAATTACTTAAAACATAAAATAATTAAATAAAAAAATCCATGTTTCATGAAAATAATCTATCCACCCATCCATTTTTTTACCGCTTATTCCCTTCGGGGTCGCGGGCGGGCTGGAAACTATCTCAGCTACAATCGGGCAGAAGTCGGCGTACACCCTGGACAAGTCGCCACCTTATCGCAGGGCCAACACAGATAGACAAGACAATTTTTTATAAATATTAAATATATATATTGTCAAAGAATTACTTAAAACACAAAATAATTAAATACAAAATTAATGTTTCATGAAAATAATTAAACTAATAATTAAATAGTGAAATAATGAAGCCAATTAAATCAATCTTTAATAATTAAATCATGAATTAAATGGTTCATGAAAATAATATATAATTATAAATTATAATATATATTATAATATATAATTTTTTTATAAATATTAAATATATATAGTCAAAGAATTACTTAAAAGATTGAATAATACATCCATCCATCCATCCATTTTTCTACTGCTTATTCCCTTTGGGGCCATGGAAATACAATCGTAAAATAAATGTTTCATGAAAATAATTAACAATTAAATAACATAATAAAACATTAAATAATTTAATGGTGAAATATGTGGTTCATCTTTTAGTGAAAAACATTATTAAATCATGAATTAAATGGTTCATGAAAATAATTTAATATTATATTGTCAAATAATTACTTAAAAGATTAAATAAATCGATCGTAAAATAAATGAAAATAATGAATCTAATAATTAAATCATAAAATAATAAATAATTTCATCTCAAAACATGTGGCTCATCAAAATAAATAATTAGGGAAAGCAATTATTGAATCAAGAATAAATGATTCATGAAAATAATTTAATATATAATTATATTAAAGAATTACTTAAAATATACAATTAATCATAAATTAAGTTTCATGAAAATAATTAACAGAATAATTAATTAAATCATAAAATAATAAAACGTGAAATAATTCAATCGTGAAATATGTGGTTCATCAAAATAGTGAAAAAAATAATTAAATTATGAATTAAATGGTTCATGAAAATTATGAAATACATAATTATATTGTCAAATTTTTACCTAAAAGTTAGAATTCAATAGTAAAATAAATGTATAATGATAATAACCTAATAATTAAGGAAATCATAAATTAATAAAACATGAAATAATTTAATCATGAAATATGTGGTTTATGAAAATAATTCGACTAATAATTAATTAAATCATAAAAAACATTAAATCATTTAATGGTGAAATATGTGGTTCATCAAAAGAGTGAAAACAAATTAAATCATGAGTTAAATGGTTCATGAAAATACTTAATATATAACTATATTGTCAATCACTTAAAAGATAAAATAATTCAATCGTAAAATAAATGCTTCATGAAAATAATTAACAATTAAATCATGAAATTATAAAACATGAAATAATATCGTGAAATACATGGTTCATGAAAACAGTTCATTAAATTTATCATTAAATCGTAAAATGAATTATGAAATCATCTATCATATTTGGATGTAATTATTTACATAATGAAATAAATCACTTAAAAATAAATTAATGGCACATTTAATTATTTCATTACAATTCTAATCAATGAGTGACCCATTTAAGTAATTATTTAAAGATGTATTTATTTCATTCTGACCCTTTAAACTCACTTAACAAACGTTAGAATGATGGAATAGTTTGCATTGTTGTCATGTCAAAATGTACTACTCTCCCCCCGTGACCCCGTAAGAGACAAGCGGTAGGGAATGGATGGATGGATTGTATTTTGGAAATAACTTGCCCAACACTGTAGGATTATCTGTGTTTGTGGTCCAGGTTTGGACCCGGCGGGGCCCCTCTTCAACAGCGCCACCCCCGACGACAGGCTGGACCCCTCGGACGCCATGTTTGTTGACGTGCTGCACACCGACATGAACTGTGAGTTGTCAACGTACATGTTAATCAAACACAGCGAGGGGTGCTCCCATCTTTCTCTTCTGATACGGTATATTGGCTATTGACCAATACCGATATTAATCTGATACGATATCAGCACAAATCCTAGAGCGTCATTTTATTTTGTCCTGTGGAATGTTGTAAAAAAGAATGTATTTACTTTTTTTTTAGACTATTAATACTTATAATAAAAATGGTAGGTATGAAAAGCATAAGCCAGATTTATGCTTTTGAAGTTGAATGATGCGGACACATTTGTTACTGGATACTTTCTAATACACTTCTGCCTTGGAGACTTTGTGTGTGTGTGAGTAATATGCAACAATAATATTTGATACTTGTTTATATTGACAAATGTCCTGCAATACTGTTCCATAGAGGACATTTAATACGTATGTCTAGCTCGTGTTTTATTGTGTGCTTAGCTGTTGTGTAGCTGCAAGTAGCCTATACCCTTCTATCGTCACCTTTTGTAAATGACTTGACTAAAACTAATGGAGGAAATTGAGATGTTAACTTGCTTTGTACAAATAAATACGCTGAAGGACTGCTTGTATCGTGTGTGTATATATATATATATATATATATATATATATATATATATATATATATATATATATATATATAATGTTACATGAAAATCCATCCAATTAATCTAATAATTAAATCATAAAATAATAAATAATTTCATCTCAAAACATGTGGCTCATCAAAATAAATAATTAGGGAAAGCAATTATTGAATCAAGAATAAATGATTCATGAAAATAATTTAATATATAATTATATTCAAGAATTACTTAAAATAGACAATAATTCAATCATAAATTAAGTTTCATGAAAATAATTAACAGAATAATTAATTAAATCATAAAATAATAAAACGTGAAATAATTCAATCGTGAAATATGTGGTTCATCAAAATAAGTAGTGAAAAAAATAATTAAATTATGAATTAAATGGTTCATGAAAATTATGAAATACATAATTATATTGTCAAATTTTTACCTAAAAGTTAGAATTCAATCGTAAAATAAATGTATAATGATGATAACCTAATAATTAAGGAAATCATAAATTGATAAAACATGAAATAATTTAATCATGAAATATGTGCATGTACACTGTTCACTATATATATATATATATATATATATATATATATATATAGTGTACACTGTTCTCTTCCACGCCTTTCTTTGCACTTCTATATTTTTTAATATGTACACATTGTTTTCTTGCATGCACACATCACACTGTATGGAATGGCCTCAATCTTATTACCCTGCGTAAACACAATAAAGCTGATTCTGATATTTTACATGCAAGTGATATCATTCGATACAAGCTTTTTTGCTGATATCGGATCAGCATACTTGCCAACCTCGAGACCTACGAATTCAGGAGACGGGGGAGGAGGGTTTGAGGTTGGGGCTTGTAGTGGGGGTGTATGTTGTAGCGTAAGAAAAGTTAGTGCTGCAAGGGAGCATGGGTATTCGTCCTGTTTATGTTGTGTTGCGGTGCGCATGTTCTCCCAAAATAAATTTGTCATTCTTGTTTGGTGTGGCTTCACAGTGTGGCGCATATTTGTAACAGTGTTAAAGTTGTTTATACGGCCACCCTCAGTGTGACCTGTATGGTATACCTTTTATTTACTTGTGTGTAAAAGCCGCACATATGTGAACGGGCCGGTACGCTTTTTGTATGGAGGAAAAGCAGACGTGACGACAGGTTGTAGAGGATGCTAAAAGCAGTGCCTTTAAAGCACACTCCCAATATTGTTGTCCGGGTGGAAATCGGGAGAAATTTGGGAGAATAGAATAGTATGCGGATCAGACACCCCTACAAAGAAAACACTGTTCAGTGTGGTTATTTATTTAAACACACTCTCTAATTTGTGTAACGCAGCATTCGGCCTAAGAGGCGCTCACGGTCACATCGACTTCTATGCTAACGGTGGCGCGGATCAACCAGGATGCCCCAAAACCATATTTGCAGGTAAACACTGGCACCCTAGTTCTTATTAGGTGTTGACAGAAGCGTGAACCTTCTTCTCCACCCGACAGGAAAGTCTTACTTCGTGTGCGACCACCAGCGTTCTATGTTGTTGTACCTGTGCGCACTCAACCACACCTGCAGCCTGACCGCCTACCCGTGCTCGTCCTACGCCGACTTCCTGGACGGGCGGTGCATGCAGTGCGAGGCCTTTAGGCCCGCCCCCTGCCCCCAGCTCGGTGAGGCCTGGACCGCAAGTAGAATCACAATCAGAATTAGAAGTACTTTATTAATCCCCGAAGGGAACTTAAAGAATGCTTAGTTCGGTACCTTATGGGTTGATCCAATCGCTCAGGTTACGACATCAGCCAATGGCGAGAAAGCCTCCTGCGTTTGGGGCAGACCAAAGTCTTCTTCAGCACCACGGCCACCCTTCCCTATAGGAGTGAGTCACATGACCTCCACGAGAACTCATATTAAAGTGTTTTGTTAAATATAGTTTGTGTTCTACATGTGTGCCAGAGCTCAACTACAGGGTGGACATGGTGACATGGAACCAGTACCTCCGTTGGGGGGTGGTGTACATCCGCCTCCACAGCGGCAGGACCTTCTCAGAGGCCCGGATAGACCAGTAAGTTTCCGTTTTGGAATAATCTCCATTTCCTTCTTCTCCCCAGGACTAATGACTGTATGCCAGTTAAATATGAAGAGAATTGTGTCTTTTTATGCAACCAGACAAAAAATGTACTTTCAACTCCCAAAAATATTTATAAAGAAAATGGATTTGAAATGACATTTTAAAAAAAAGTTTGGGTTGAAAATTTTTTTTTTCAGGGTTTCAAATATATATATATAGTTAGGCAAAAAAGTATTTAGTCAGCCACCGTTTGTGCAAGTTCTCCCACTTAAAATGATGACAGAGGTCTGTAATTTTCATCATAGGTACACTTCAACTGTGAGAGACAGAATGTGAAAAAAAAATCCAGGAATTCACATTGTAGGAATTTTAAAGAATTTATTTGTAAATTATGGTGGAAAATAAGTATTTGGTCAACCATTCAAAATCTCAGGATACATGGCCCCATTCATTCTTTCCTTAACACGGATCAATCGTCCTGTCTCCTTAGCAGAAAAACAACCCCAAAGCATGATGTTTCCACCCCCATGCTTCACAGTAGGTGTGGTGTTCTTGGAATGCAACTCAGTATTCTTCTTCCTCCAAACACGACGAGTTGAGTTTATAATTGAGTTTATAGTTGAGTTTTTCATAACATGGTCACTACTGCCTACTTTCTCTTGTTATATTCTTATTTTACTGTTATATTGTTATTCCCATTGTTTTTATTCTTTTTGTAATATTTCTCTATTTTGTTTCCTTTTAAACCCCCATTATTTACTTTTTACTTTTTTTTTAAATTGATCTCAACTCTGTACACTGCTGCTGGAATTTTAATTTTCCTGAAGGAACTCTCCTGAAGGAATCAATAAAGTACTATCTATCTATACCAGAATGGATACATGGATGATACAGCAGAGGATTGGGAGAATGTCATGTGGTCAGATGAAACCAAAACAGAACTTTTTGGGACCGGACGATTGATCCGTGTTAAGGAAAGAATGAATGGGCCCATGTATCGTGAGATTTTGAGCCAAAACCTCCTTCCATCAGTGAGAGCTTTGAATGGTTGACCAAATACTTATTTTCCACCATAATTTACAAATAAATTGTGACAATGTGAATTCCTGGATTTTTTTTTCACATTCTGTCCCTCACAGTTGAAGTGTACCTATGATGAAAATTACAGACCTCTGTCATCATTTTAAGTGGGAGAACTTGCACAATCGGTGGCTGACTAAATACTTTTTTGCCCCACTGTATATTAAATATATATACACACACATACATATACCGTATTTTCTTGAATTGCCGCAGGGCATATAGTATGAGCCTGCCTTGAATTACCGCCTGGTCAAACTTGTGATGTCACGAGGGACACATTTTCCCTGTCATCATTTTCAAAATGGAGGAGGCCGTTTTCAATACCAGCAATTTGAAATCGCATAAAGGGAAGAAGATTAAGAGCTATTCAGTAGGATTTAACTGCATGCCTTTGGTAAGTGACGGAGTGAGAAGAGGTTTTAAATTAATTAGCGCCAGGGCGGCAATTCAAGGAAATACTATATATATATATATATATATATATATATATATATATATATATATATATATATATATATATATATATATATACACATATACACACACACACATACAAATCCGGTTTCCATGAGTTGGGAAATTGTTAGATGTAAATATAAACGGAATACAATGATTTGCAAATCCTTTTCAACCCATATTCAGTTGAATGCACTACAAAGACAACATATTTGATGTTCAAACTCAAACTTTATTTTTTTTTGCAATTAATATTTAACTTAGAATTTCATGGCTGCAACACGTGCCAAAGTAGTTGGGAAAGGGCATGTTCACCACTGTGTTACATCACCTTTTCTCTTAACGTTTTCCACACATGTGCTGATGTAGCCAGTGACACTGGGAGCATATTCCACTATGTCCACAGTACCGTCATCCCTCTGAGCAGCAGTTTTGAACATGTCCCACAGTCTGTACTCCCAAAGCAGTCCTGAACCACTAGTTCAGTGTCTTCATTCCACACTTGAACAGTTTTTCTCACTGGGGGGCTTGCTTGTACGCTGGATATAGAAAAGCTGAGGTGTGATCAGATAGTCCAAAGTGTGGTCTGGGTACAGCCTTGTAGGCTTCCCTCACATTGCAGTATACTTGGTCCAGAGAGTTTTTTTCCCTCGTAAGAAAGTTCACATATTGATGGCATTTCGGGAGGACACTCTTTAGGTTGCGGTGGTTAAAATCCCCAGCTACCGTGAACGCAGCATCGGGGTGTGCGGTCTCTTGTTTACTGATGATGTCATGCAGCAGTTTTAGCGTTGTAGTGGAATCCACCCGTGGCGAGATGTAAACAGACAGTAGAAACACTACACTGTACTCCTTTGGCAGGTTAAAAAGGTCTATATTTCACCATCAAAAACTCCGAGCAGTGTCTTTCAACCAACTGTACATCCGAGCACCAGCGGTTACTCACGTAAACACAGACGCTGCCGCCTCTCGCCTTTCTTGAAGCCTTTGTCTGGTCTCCACGGTAGACTGAGTGCGTTGCTAGCTGGATAGCAGAGTCTGGAGATGTTGAAATCCCTACATTTCTTGCAATTGCACTTTGAGAAACATTTGACTATTTGCTCACGCAGTTGTGGACAAAGGGGTCAGTCTTTCTTGTGAAAGACTGAGCATTTTTTGGGAAGCTGTTTTTATACCCAATCATGGCACCCACCTGTTCCCAATTAGCCTGCACACCTGTGGGATGTTCCAAATAAGTTTTTGATGAGCATTCCTCAACTTTATCAGTATTTATTGCCACCTTTCCCAACTTTTTTGTCGCGTATTGCTGGCATCAAATTCCACAGTTAATGATTATTTGCACAAAAAAAAATAGTTTATCAGTTTGAACATAAAATATGTTGTCTTTGTAGCATATTCAACTGAATATGGCTTGAAAATGATTTGCAAATCATTGTATTCTGTTTATATTTACATCTAACACAATTTCCCAACTCATATGGAAACGGGGTTTATTTTTTAAATAGTTTATATATATAAATATATACATATATATATATGTACATACACACACACACAAACAATATATATACACACATATATATATATATATATACATAATAATAATAATAATGGATAAAATTTATATCGCGCTTTTCTATTGTTGGATACTCAAAGCGCTCACAGAGAAGTTGTAACCCATCATTCATTCACACCTGGTGGTGGTAAGCTACATCTGTAGCCACAGCTGCCCTGGGGTAGACTGACGGAAGCGTGGCTGCCAGTTTGTGCCTACGGCCCCTCCGACCACCACCAATCATTCATTCATCATTCATTCTCCAGTGTGAGCGGCACCGGGGGCAAGGGTGAAGTGTCCTGCCCAAGGACACTACGGCAGCGATTTGGATGTCAATAGGTGGGAAGCCAACCTGCAACCCTCAGGTTTCTGGCAAGGCCGCTCTACCCACTACGCCATGCCGCCCAAATATATATATATATATATATATATACACATAAACACACACATACATTTGCATAAATACATACATGCATATATACATATATGCACACACATATATATGTATTTTTTATTTTTTTGGGCTACTAGTTTTTATTGTTACAAATAAATTATTTGGTTACAAATATTTTTGGGTTTGCAAATCATTTGATTGGAATTAAATTTTTAGTTGCAAATCTTTCTATTGGTTACAAATCGCTTCTTGGTTAAAAATATATATATTTTTCGTTAGAAAATGTTTTAATGTTGGTTAACATTTTAATTTTGGTTGAAAATTGTTCACTCTACTTATTTTTTATGGTGGCTATTCGTTTTTGGCTGAAAATCGTTTTTTGTTTTCAAAATGTTAGGTTTACAAATGTTTTTTTTATGGTTGCAAATCTGTGTTTTTTGTTACAAATTGTTTTTGGTTGCAAATTGATTTTTTGATAGCAAATCGTTTGAGTTGCAAGTCTTTTTTGATTATGGATCATTTTTGGTTATCAATAACTTTAGTTAAAAACCTTTTTTGGTGGCGAATTGTTTTTTTTTTTTTATGGTTGCAACTGTTTATTTAGTTGCCCATTTCTTTGGCAGCAAATCGTTTTGAGCTGAAAATATTTTCCGGGTTAAAAATCTAATTTGGGTTGCAAATGGTTTATTGAAATGATATTTATGATTATAAAACTTTATTTGGTTGCATATTGAGCTTTTTGTTTACAAAATCGTTTTTCTCACAAATCACTTTTTGTTGCAAATCATTTTTGTTTGGGTTGCAAATCCCTTTTTTGTTCCAACAACAAATTCAACGTTGTGGGTGGGGCCTCGTCTGAATATGTTAGAAGCCTTTTCATTGGTCAGTATGTACATTTTCCCTCCAAATGTGTTGAGTGCGGAAGTAGTCAGCAGTCACGCCATCCTCCGACCAAAAGAAAGGCTTCTAACATAACATACAGGATTGAAGTGGAGTCATAGTATAAAAAGATCTGCAACCAAACAAAATAAAACACTGCACCTCAAACTTTTGTTTGGAAAAAATGTTTTGGGTTTGCATAAAAAGACTTAAGGAACATTACGTAAATGTTGCCATCCTAACAGAAGTGCTGACACTTTTAACTGACATCCCTCCTCCCTCGCCAGTCAGCTCCTGCGCTTCGAGCAGTACACGTCCACGCGTCTCCTGGCCCAGTTCGACGAGGACCTGCCGCACGTGCACAAGATCTCCCTGCGCATCAACACCGGCAACGTGATCGGCCCGCGCTACAAAATCAGACTGCTGCGGATACGTCTGACGCCGCTGGAGCACCCGGAAAGGTCAGCGGAGGGCGGCACGGCGTCACGCTTTTATTGTGAAAGGCGGCCAAATGTGAAGCTCACGTTTCGGGTTTTCCTTTAGGCCGCTGATGTGTCGCTTTGACATCATCATGGAGGAGAACACGGAGGTGGCGTTCAGGCCGTTGTCATGCGACTCCCGCCTCTAACTGCACGCTCCTGGGTGCTGCGGCCTTGCCATCCCTCATGAGAGACTTCTATGGAAACAGGAAATCACGTCACATTGTGGATCACATCAGTGGACCAAACAATCTAAACAGTAGGGCTGGGCGATACGGCTGTAAAACCGAATCATGCTATCACTCAATAATTGATATTTTTTATGACCTATCAAAATTAAGGATCAGGAGGTATAAATAAAATGTAAATATTTCTATTTTAAATGTAACTTCCTGCTAGAAAGGATATGTCAACACAAGCATGAAAAACTATTTTTACACTGAACACTTCTTAACAATAACCTCCTAAAACCAAGGTGCAAAAATAAGGAATATGTAAAAAAATGCCGCAACTTTTTTATAACGTTGTCTATCCGTCACAATCCTTATGCAAGACAAAAAAACAAATAGGATTTTCTTTCTTTTATGCATTCTAACTAGTAAACATATGCGATCAAGTCTGCTTACAATGGAGCCTATTAGAGTCACTATTTAAAGAGCCCCTTAAAAAGCATCTTAACACTTAAATTAAGGCAGGGGTGTCTAACTTACGGCCTGCGGGCCGGATCAGGCCCGTGAACAGGTTTTATCCGGCCCGCGGGAAGAGAATGCTAAGCATAAAAATTAACCAAAATGTTTGAATGAAAGAAAACTGCTGTTCTAAATGTGTCCTCTAGATGTAATAGCAATTCTTTGTATATTTGCAGATTATGCTACATATGTAAAAAAATTAAATAAACCACGTTAGTGCACCAGTCGAGGAAAATGAGCAAACTACATAAAAAAACATCCTGCAATTTGATTTTGATATAATTTTGTCATCTTGATAGATTGAAAATGAACACCAATGAGTTGACAGATGAACATTATCACACAATTTATTCAGAAAGTATAAATAACAACAAATAAAGATAGAATACTATTAACCACAACATGTAAGTGTAAACATAATCAACATTATAATTTGTACATTTTCAGAATCTGTTTGTTCTATTTTTAAACAAAGAAAACAATCTGAAGTTGTCTTTGTTTTTAAGTCACCATGCCGTGATTTTACCAGTCCAGCCCACTTGGGAGTAGATTTTTCTCCATGTGGCTCCTCATCTAAAATGACTTTGACACCCCTGCATTACGGTTTTATATACATGATGTAAGTATATATGTGATGTAGTAACAGTCAAGCGGTAGAAAATGGATGGATGGATGGTAATAAGTATTTTCATCAATTTAAGCATACGCGGTGCATTTCCAAAACACATCCCAATGTTCACTTTTTTCCGACATCACTGATTATTGCTCAGTGCAGACTTCACAAAAGCCAACAAACAAAAAACATCACTTACTGTACAATGTCTGCTGCCATTAGCATGCCGACTGCTAGTTCATATATTCCTGTTTAGATGAAGAATGTCTCTTAATCCTTGCCTAACTGGCTGTCAAAGTGTCCCAACTTGTCGGAATAAGTCTTCATCCTTGTACTATCCAGGTGAGAAGCATGATTTATGATCTACAATAAACTTCCGCGATCACGGCGCTGCTATAATAGTTGGTCTACGTAAGTGCTTAAAATCACAATATCATTAATACTTGGTTAATATTCAAAGTCGCGAACTGTAATTGGAGTATTGTTGGCGCTTTTTAGATGTTTCTTTATTGGCTCCATTGTAGGCTGACTTATTTACAAGTTAGAATTGATTTTAAGAAAAAAATACATCTACTGTCATTATCATAAACGATTTACAAAGTTACAAAAATTCCACTTTAATAAAGTGTAACAATAAAGTGCAAAGTGTGAAAATGTAAACATAGGGGAACTTTTTCTGCGTGTTTTGTACTCTAAAAGGGTGAGCGCTACTAAGGTGGTGTGGGGGCGAGCACCTTGCATCATTTACAGACCACATTGGTCTGACTACAACACGTTTAAAAAAAAAAAAAAAATCAAAAAACTACCCCACTGTTGAGGTGACTTCATGTTTTATCCACAATTTATTTGCTCTCTGCAGCCAAAGAATCCACAGAAAGACAATAAGATGATGCGACGGTATTTTATAGTTGATACTGTTACCTGATTGGTGATCACTTCCTGCATTACTCGGTTACCAGAGAGCGAGTGCCCTTATTGATGACACCAACCTTGCTTCGCAACTTCCACTTTCTTCCCACGAAGAAAAAAAAGTTTTATCGATGCATTTTCTTACCGATATCTATTACGTGTCTATTGTAATTTATATATATGGATATGGTTTTATCGCCCAGCCCTACTACACGGCCTTTGTGGAATAAGTACACTCTATACACAGTGGACTTAGTTGCAATAATTACCCAGTTAGTCCCTCCCCTTGATGGCAAATATCAAAGCGAGGCTCCATCGTTGCACAGTAAGCATTTTGGGTGAGTGCAAGGTCCTCATTTGTTCATTAATGCACTCAGCGTGAAAGTAAACACAGTCAATGACTTTATACCTCATGGACATTTGAGTAGAAACAAATGGGTCTATTCTTGCCAACTAGTCTGGATTTATCGCTGAGGTTTTCCATCCTCACTCAGGTTCTCTTTTGTATTTTTTTGTGCCTTTTGTTGTCATTTCCTGTACGTTACTAAATGTTTCATTGTCACCGTTTACAAACGCCACACAAAAGCTGAGGTGATTATTTTTGTTTTTATTACTATAACATGGTTTTAATGTGACGGATCTAAATAAAGTACAGTAGATCTGCAAACGACTTCAACGTTACCTTGCCACAAATATGGAGGAGCAAAGAAAAGGAAACCAGAAGAAAAAGAGACAACCAAGACAACGTGGTGCTTGTCGTCTTCGGTGGGTGGGCAGGCGGCGTTGAGAGCAATTGGTGGGCGCCATCACCAGCTGGGACCTGCGGCTGGAGGAGATGGGGGGAAAAAAAAAAAAAAAATTCAGGTTACGAGGCAGCGACTAATGCGGATCAACCTTAGAACACAACAGCGGCGGAGGATTTTTTTTGCCTTGTTGGCGGCGAGTGGAGGAAATGGGATTGGACCAGCTCCCCTTTGGAGCTAACCAGTCAATGGATCAAAGGGCAAAGCCTCTGCTGAGGCTGTTACACAACCAAGAAGGAAGCAGAATAAGAATTCTAAAAGCGCCTCGCTGAGCCGCACCAATTTGGGTGTGGGATTAAGTAAGACTGATCAAGGCCAGACGGTCCTGCAAAGAGCCACTAGGGGGCAGTAACAATATTTAGGCAGAAATTGCTCATATCCTCTGACTTCTTCCCGAAAGTGAAAAACTGTGGTGGTCAACCAAGCCAAGATTGCTGTTGTACAGCAAGCAAGCTATCTGATTATACAAGCGGCCTAGATCTTCCTGCAAAAAGCAGATATGGGTAAAAAAATCTAACTGTGCATTGATTGATTGAAACTTTTATTAGTAGATTGCACAGTACAGTACATATTCCGTACAATTGACCACTAAATGGTAACACCCGAATACATTTTTCAGCATGTTTAAGTCGGGGTCACGTTAATCGATGGAATAGATCACTATATATCATCTAAAATGATTTGTCAAGTGATATAAAAGGATTATAATAATAATTATAATGGATAAGATTTATATCGCGCTTTTCTATTATTAGATACTCAAAGCGCTCACAGAGAAGTGGTAACCCATCATTCATTCACACCTGGTGGTGGTAAGCTACATCAGTAGCCACAGCTGCCCTGGGGTAAACTGACGGAAGCGTGGCTGCCAGTTTGCGCCTACGGCCCCTCTGACCACCACCTATCTATCATTCATTCACCAGTGTGAGCGCCACCGGGGGCAAGGGTGAAGTGTCCTGCCCAAGGACACAACGGCAGCAATTTTGGATGTCAATAGGCGGGGAGCGAACCTGCAACCCTCAGGCTTCTGGCACGGCCGCTCTACCCACTATGCCATGCCGAAAGGGTTATCTATTCGTCGCGTTCCCAGACATATCCAACTACCTAGTGCTCCAGACATCACTCTACATGACAAAACAGATGGAAACTTGAAAAAGCATGGAGTTCTACATCTTTTTTGTGTGTGGCTGGGTCAAGAAAATTGCTATCAATACTCTCCCGGATATATATGCCTTGTTTTTGCTCGGGTGAGGTTGCATTGCATGATTTAACTTCATGTTTGTTGCTGTTGCACGCGCCATTTACTAGTAGCGTGTTTTTCCCCGTCGTTATCAAAATATAATTATGGTTGTCAACATTTGTGTATGTACTCAAAGATTCATTTATAATTGTTGCCTTCGGTAAAAACCTCAGCCGAGGATCTCGTTGTGGCTTGTGCAGCCCTTTGAGACACGCGTGATTTAGAGCTATATAAGTAAACATCGATTGATTGATGATAAAAACTTCACTCTTATGTTTTGTTGACAGTAGATTTCTTTTAGACTCACCGGCTTGGTGCTTTTCAAAACACTCGTAGCAAAAATGTGCATAAGAAATACAAAATAATATAAAGATGATACTTGAATAGGAAACACTAAACTTTGAAGGTATATCAAACAAACCTTTAACTGCAAACTCGTGCATTCTTCCACTGTGCTCTCTTGGACTGGAGTGCGTGGTACTTTTCTTGTGTCGTTTTGTAAAATCTTACACTCTTCCACCATTCTTGATTACTTCTCGAGGAACTCTGAAAAAATGTTTATCCTTTTTGCGATTTTAACGCTTCGTACTGCCAAAAACAACATAAGGATGGGGCATTTTTTTGAGAAAGGCTAAACGGCTACCAGTACCCATTGAGAACAAACACTGGCTTGAACACCACGCATATTTAATGAGCCGGCCGTGACGTCATTTAAATTCAAGCAGTATTGAGTACTGAGAAAGATGCTCTCCTTGACACCTTTTCTCTATGGAGACTGTCGTCATGATAACATCTTGTAAATACTATATTCAAATATCACCACAGCTCTCTGCTACTACACTTATACTGTATCTTGGTTTAAAACAGTTGTTCTCAACCTTTTTTCAGTGATGTACCCCCTGTGAACATTTTTTTAATTCAAGTACCCCCTAATAAGAGCAAAGCATTTTTGGTAAAAAAAAAAAAGAGATAAAGAATTAAAATACAGCACTATGTAATCAGTTTCTTATTTATTAAATTGTATAACACTGCAAAATATTATTCATTTTGTAGTGGTCTTTCTTGAACTTTTTGGAAAAAAAGATACAAAAATAACTAAAAGCTTTTTGAAAAATAAACAAGTGATTCAATTATAAATAAATATTTCTACACATAGAAGTAATCATCAACTTAAAGTGCGCTCTTTGGGGATTGTAATAGAGATCCATCTGGATTCATGAACTTCATTCTAAACATTTCTTCACAAAAAAATAAATCTTTAACATCAATATTTATGGAACATGTCCACAAAAAATCTAGCTGTCAACACTGAATATTGCATTGTTGCATTTCTTTTCACAGTTTATGAACTTACATTCATATTTTCTTGAAGCATTATTCAATAAATATATTTATAAAAGGATTTTTGAATTGTTTGTATTTTTAGAATATTTTTTTAAAATCTCACGTACCCCTTGGCATACCTTCGCGTACCCCCATTTGAGAACCACTGGTTTAGAAGACGCAAATGATGAAAAGTTAATTTTTTAACTTCAATAATGGTGTGGAGTACCTGAGAAAGTGGAAGAGAAAAACATGTGTCTCGTAGAGTTGTGCGATATATTCGATTTTATCAATAAAAATTTGGGCAACGATAGAGCTGTTCAGGCTGGGATAAACTCCTGCATCTTGGTTGGTTTTAGCTCTTCCATTGGTACTGACTTGTGAATTGCAATTCGACTCCAAATCACTAAGAGGGAATGTCTCCAGAAAGAGCAACCCAACTGTTGTTGACTAGATATTAACCTTCTTGTGAAAAGCAAAAGACAACCGCAACATTGCCATCTTTGTTGGCACTGGAACTAAACATTCAGAATCTTTAGTTTACTTTTCATGGACATTTTACTTATAAACCAGAGGAAAAGACCTTGGTGAAGATGGACTGTGCCATCTCTAAATGGGTCATGGCAGAGGTGGTAGCGGGGTTGTATAATGTAGCCCGCAAGAGTTCAGTTCCATGGGATTCTGGGTATTTGTTCTGTTGTGTTACAGTGCGGATGTTCTCCCGAAATGTGTTTGTCATTCTTGTTTGGTGTGGTTTCACAGTGTGGCGCATATTAGTAAGAGTGCTTAAGTTGTTTATATCACAACCCTCAGTGTAACCTGTACGGCTGTTGACCAAGTATGCCTTGCAGTCGGTTATGTGTGTCTGCAGAAGCCTCACACAACATGTGAATGGGCTGGCTACCTGTTTTTTACAGTTGTAGAGGGCGCTAAACGCATTGTCATCATAGCACGCCCTCATTATTGTTGTTTGGGTGAAAACCAGCAGACATTCGAGAGAATGGTTGCGCTGAAACTCGGTAGCCTCCCGGAAAAATTGAGATGGTTGGCAAATGTGCTGTTGTCAAGCGGCATTCAAATAAAACTTGCGGGCCGCACTAATATTACATTTTCACATTAAAAGGTGCGGGCCGCATGTCTGAGACCCCTGGTTAATACATAGCACAAAACAAAAAAAAACTTTGTACGCTGTGTTATTTCATTTTAAATTTCAAAAGAGTCTAGTTTTCTTTATTTTGTGAAACGGGTCAAAATGGCTCTTTGAGTGGTAAAGGTTGCCGACTCCTAGTGTAGATAGAAACATGTTACAACACAAAGTAAGCAAATATTAACAGATAATTAACAAGGTGTTGCCAAATAAATACTCCACTTCAACTTAAAGTCCATTCCTGACAGTTGCTAATAAATACAATGAATAATAAATTCCTTTGCTAAAACCGGAGTTATTTGTTTTTGTAAACGGGCAACTGTGGGAGCCTAACACTAAATTGAGTATAGGTGTTAACTGTAGACTTTAATGCAGGGGTTCCCAAACTACGGCCCACGGGCCGAATACAGCTCACAAGCGTCCAAACTACAGTCCCGTGGGAAGTCCCAAGTTTAAAAAAATATATAAACAATTATATTGGATTATGTTTTTTAAATCTGTCCTTTCTAATTCATTTTCTACTGCTTGTTACTCTGTCTCCTAGCCGCTCAGTCAAATAAAATAGTCTGAAAATGCATTTTTCCATCGATGGAGTGCGCACTTGATGTCAAGTTTTCAGTCAATTAAGTGAATTAGTGGGCGAAGAATATGTATTATGTATGTATGTATGTATATGTATATATATATATATATATATATATATATATATATATATATATATATATATATATATATGTATACATACAGTGTTTCCCACAGGTCAGGCATCTATTTGTGGTGGTGTGGTCGGGCGGCGGGGGGTCGGTCGGGGGCAGATGGGTGGCAGCGGCGGCGGCGATGACCAAGAAGAACGCGGAGTTGGAATATAATTACAAAACTTTATGTACATATTTATATACGTATTTATATAACATTTACGTATTTATATAATATGTAACTACAAGCTCCCATTGCTTTTATGAGCGGTCGAGCGAGTCAAAAGCCGGGAAGAAAAATAAATATATATACATATATTTATATATATATATATATATTTTTTTTTATTATTTGTGGCGGCCGTAATTCTTTCGTGGCGGGCCGCCACAAATAAATTAATGTGTGGGAAACCCTGATATATATATCCTGGCCCCCGGCTCGATTATTTTAAACCAATGCGGCCCCCTAGTCAATAAGTTTGGGGACCACTGCTTTAATGTGTTGATTGTTTGAGTATTTAATTACCTGCGTGGTTGGAGTGGTTCTGGCCCTGCGTAGGCCGAAGGTTCTTAAACCTTTGAGGCGGGCCGGAGTTCATTCTGTGAGGTGCGCCTCTCCTGGAACCCTAAAGACAGGTCAAAGGTTGGTGGACCATGTGACAGCCAGTCTGTTTTCAGACTTACCCAGTTGGCGTCCCATCCAAAGTCCTGCACTTCTGCAAACATCACGTCCTCGCCGCCGAACTGAACCGTGCTGGCCTCGCCTTGGTGGCCGCTTCCCGGTATCGTTATGGTCACGCCGTCCACACGCTCTTGCCGCCGGCGCTCCAGGTCGTATCTCAGGTCACCCTGGGGGGCGTACGCGGGCTGGAAACACGGCGGCGTAATGTCTACACGAGTCAGGGAAGACAGGAGGACGCTCGCTTACCTGGGAAAAGTTGTTGTCCTGAAGATCTTTCGGGTTGAAGCTGCAGAAAGAGGACAGCTGACAGTCAAAGTGGTGTAATCACAAAAAGTAGGCAGACGTGACGGTCGGCAGCGTACTGTTTGGATGTAAACCTCTTGTCCAACGTCATTTTCGCCTCGTCTTCGCTATGGACGGGTGGGGCTTTTTGGGGCGCGGAGAAGCGTTTGTTCAGCGTGATCCCTTGGCCTTTGAAGTAGAGCTCTGCGGGAAACACAGAAGGAAGTGGATGGGGACTCCCGCTCACGCGACGTAAAGCTGCGACACGAGACCCGCGCTTACCTTTGACATGGTGCACCAGCGTGATGACTTCTTGCGCGAACGTCGCTGTCTTCACGCCGCCGACGCCCTCCTGGCGGCTCTCGGACGACTCCGCCGAGGAGGCTAGGAAGTCCAGACGCTGACGGCCCACGTTGACCAGGTCTAGCGAGAGCTGGTGGTCTGCGGAGTAACACTGCGTGCTGCTGCTGAAGGGGGGGAGGAAGGGGGGAGGGGGGGGAAGCATGACGGCGTTTTCAAACTCTAACTTCTAAGAAAAGATTTTGAAGGCGGTTCACCGCACTGGGTTGTGAAAAAAAAAAAAAAACTGTTGTCTGGAGACGTAAAAGAAAAAACTTAACCGACTTACTTGACCAAAGTCACAACCTCGTGACCCAAGTGCTCCAAGCTTACCCACACACTCAGTGGCCTAGTGGTTAGAGTGTCCGCCCTGAGATCGGTAGGTTGGGAGTTCAAACCACGGCCGAGTCATACCAAAGACTATTAAAATGGGACCCATTGCTTCCCTGCTTGGCACTCAGCATCAAGGGTTGGAATTGGGGGTTGAATTAGCACAAATGATTCCCGGGCGCGGCACCGCTGCTGCCCACTGCTCTCCTCACCTCCCAGGGGGTGAATAAGGGGATGGGTCAAATGCAAAGGACAAATTTCACCACACCTAGTGTGTGTGTGACAATCATTGGTACTTTAACTTTAACACACGTACGTTTATAACAAAGGTTCTTTCATACTTCTTGTTCTTCTCGTTTAACGACATAAGCACACATCTCGTCGTCGCAAGCTCGCCTCTGGTTTTCCACCATTTTGCTTCTTGGCAGCTTGATGGCACTCCCTGCCCAGATTTCTGATGTTCAACAACTTCCACCTTTACTTTCACACTGGGAGGTTTCATTCCATCAGACGCTTCAAACAGAACATCCTTGGAGGTACGTGGTGGCGCAAAGTCAGGATCCCGAGCAACATTTTCCGCTCTCAAGCGACAACTTTATCTTGAATTGCTGTGATGTCACTTCCTCTTGTCCCGCCTCTTCTGGTGCGTTCCATCTGTGCTGGGAAGTCGGAAATTCTGAGTTCCCAGTCGGAAGTTTCAAAATAAAAGGCCATGGTCGAATTTCCAACTTGGAAAGTCGGAGCACTTTCACCAACGAGGTGCAGGTTGGCTTCAAAGATGGCTGCTCAGATCGTAAACAACAATACATGTTCTATAATACCCATTATTAGCACTTTATATAAAGCAGTGTAAACTACATTTTTTCATGTGATTTATACCTCCTACGTCGCTAGCAATAGCGTTTGTTTCCTCTTCATCCATCGCATTCGAAGGTTGCAGGAGGAGTGAATATTTTCATGTTCAGACAACGCAAACGCAATAGCAGCTTTCTTGAATACGGCCATCTTGATTTCCGAACTCGTAACAGGGACGGTCACAACTCGGCTGTGACGTCATTCCCAGCTTCCAACTTCAGAGGTAAATGGAACGCAGCATTCTTCCTTGTTTTTTTATTCAGGGTGCATAAGGAAAAGAAAGGTGGTTCAGCAGGAGATGCTCTTCTTCTGAGTGACCTTTAACCCAGCCCCGTTACATCTTCATATGCTTCATGCAGACTTTCAGAGTGTCCTCTGACCTGTGAAAGAGTAATCTTGGTGGTCCAATCAATAACGGACATGTGAAAAAAATGTTTCATCCTGGTTCTCCTCACGTGCTCCGAAGACACTTCCATGCTGATGGCCTTCGCATGATGTCTTGCAAGAATTGTCTGACTTTAAACCAGAGATCAGTGTGTCCACAGAAGGCCCTTGAGTACATTTTTTTGAAGATGGCATCGCTGTAGGGGCTGATGGTTGCAGGAGCTCCGTGCTCTTGTGTAACCTCTTTTTGTGTTTTTGAAGTTTCTCTCGTTTTAATGCGCCTTCTGGCTCGGGCCCCTTAGGGACTGCGCGACAAGAGGGTGGCACTTTCCTGATTCCTGCGGTACTTTTTGGCAAACTTTTGGATCTTCCTCAAGGGAACCCTTTGGTCATGGCCATGTTTGCACTGGAGACCTGCTCCTGGCTCTGCGTCACACCGGAGTCCCCGTGGAGAGACCGAAAGAACATTTCTCTGCAGAGCTATCGTTGAGCGTCAGGATGGATGGGCTTCACTGAGCGCGTATCGGACACTTCGGTCCCCCAGGACGGTTTCTCACTCATCCGCGCAGACCAAACATTGGCCGAGAGCTAGTGGGCAGCCTGGGATGGAATCAGCTCTCCTGGCGGCTTTGTTGGTTCTGTTCCTGTCTCTGGCAGTGCGGGACCCAGCCCAGCACACGATGGCACCGCAAAGGCCACGTGATGGACAGTGTGTGGGGGTGAAACGGTTGGTTGTTTGTCTACGCATTGTGCAATCCTATATGCGCAATTTGTATTACTTATTGCTCATTTGTTGTGATTTACTTTTGAAGCTGTTTGAAGAAATGGCGCTGCAGCAAAGGCAGCTGGTTGCTTCAGGTCTATGCTCTTTTATGATTCCCTCTTGTTTCATGTGTTATTTTGTTTTTGTGGACTTTGTGTATCTGCACTCCAATCACACAATCTCTCCGTTTTGGGACCAAAAAAAAAAAGTATATCCTATCCTATTACTGTGTACTGTTCCTTTAAGATGAAGCTCCACCTCCATAACGGCCTTGCTCAACTTCCTTTGTGAAATGACATGAACAAGACACTTCCAGCACCACCTGTCACTGATAAGGTGGTTTCCAGTCAGTCAAAGGCGTCATATTAGAGCACCTTCATCCTGCTCAGTTGATCATTCCAAGCAAAATGCTGCACATTATGGACCTTACTGTTGAGTAAAAGTGCATTGCAACATTCCTTTGACAATTCCCACGCCTTCTTCAGCGGCTCCTGGTGTTCCGTGAATGTTTACTTACCCCTTGGAGATTTTTTGACTCCTCCTATAAAAGACAATGTAACTTCTTCTTCCTCACCTTCCATGTGAGTCCATATCCTCTTCAGCCTCAGGTCATCCAGGTGGCTCTAGGGCAAGCAACGTTCTGGTGCAGGATTCCTCCTCGAATGCAGTTCCTCAAACGTGTGGAATTGCCTTGAATGCAGTACCATGTCTCGGTGATCTGTGTTGGCAATAGGAAGCCTCCGTGTGTTCCATCACTTGGTGTGATTCAATCATGAGACAGACGTACGTACAGGTGCTAAGCGTTCCAGTCTTGCCACATCCTGTCCTCGCAATGTTTCATTGCTGACGCCACATCATTCGCTAACTCTTCCCTTTCCAATTCCTGCGTTCTTTTTTATGGAGAACAAGAAAAGTTGAATTGAAACTAAATACGTTACCTTGTGTGCGCCGGCCGGCTCATGTCCACTTTAATGGTTAGCGTCTCCTCTGTTACCACAGTCATGTTTTTGAGCTTCTTCTCCTCCCGCTCGTTACCCGGCAACTTCCGCGCCATTACTGGTGAGTCCCTCTGCAAAAGGGGTTTCAGACTCGCAGGCCTGTTCTGCCCAAGGTGGCCGTCTTCTTCACTCCAGCTTTGCTCCTCCTCTTCCACTGCATTTGTGTAATGAGCTTCCTTTTGGGGTCTGAATCCGGCTCTCTTCTCCTCACGAGCAGCACCGTGGAATCCCCGAGAAGACGGCTGAAAGTTCTGCCGGTACTTGTGGGGTCCGAAGTTTCTTCCCTGGTTGTGGCTGAGCCTACCTCTCGCATGACGAGGACCACCTCTCCCTCTTTGACCATCTTGTCTGGAAACTCCGGTGACTTTTCCCCACTCTTGTGGCGGTGGGCTCCTCTTGCGCTCATAGTCGTCCCTCGAATTATCTGCAAAGGGGCGTCTTCTGGAATCTTCCCGGACATCAGGCTTGTTATTTGAGGTCCTGAATCGCTCCTGCGAGGAGCTAGATGGACCAGACTGTCTGTGCAGGTTAAAGCCATGGTCTCCGTGGTCCATATGCTCCCGTCTGGGTGACCTCCAGTTGCCTGAACTGTTGTGATCGTAATCAAAGGTCTGTGGTCCTGATCTGTGAGCATCTGTAAGAGGAGGACCCCCTCTGTGGACTCCTTCAAATGCGGGTAAGTTGCGACGTTCGCCAAAGTCCTTGTTGTCCCGCTTGAACCTGCGACAGCAAGAGGAGGCGACACATTAGCGCTTGTATTCATGAAATCAGATTAACATTTTTTTGTAAGGACAGGAAAAGAAGATGACAAGTTTGATGAAAGAGCACAAAGCGAAGAAGTCCGGTTCTTCGTGGTTAGCTTCAGATTTACCCGCTGTGATGCTGGGGGTCCATGTCTTTTCTTGGCTTCTTCCAGGGGGGGCTCCTCTCTTGGTGCAGATCCTCTCTTGGTCTGCTTCTGTACGAGCCCTCAATGTGCTTCTCTCTTCTGCTTCCTCTTTGCTCATCCGACCTCAAGTTGGGACTGGCGTCTCTGAACCGCCCATCGCCCTGCCCCCGTTCATCCCGCCTCCAGCCTGCCTTTGTTGGTGAGTGATCCAAACGTGAATTCGGGGCTATGCGCTCTTTCTGGAACCTCGAAGGGGAAGATGGTGACCACTCCCTCTTATTAAAATCTTGCATATCTTCTCTGAAGCCTTTTCTTTGTCTTTCTGCACTTGATCCTTGATCACGCTGGGAAAAATAACCCGGGGCATGGCGGCTCATCGTATTGCGAGGAGATGCCCTCCGACCGTAACACCCATCTTGATCCTGGTGACGCCAAAAGTGATCCAGCGAAGAAGGGGAGCCTCTTCTTAGGTCTTCCGGCATCATGCCGTCACGGAACCAGTGATTTTCATCTCTGGGCGTGGGACTAGAGTCGGATCGACTCATATTGTGTACTGCAAAGGGTTTGTAAGGTCCTCGGCCGCTCCATGGTAGCCTCCTGGAGAGGAAATATGGGAAAAGCGCACATTAGCACAATTGTCAAACATGTCAATTGACGTCAGGTAGGTGGTCAGAAGGGCTGGGCGATATAGTGGATGTACTCAATATATCGCGGGTTTGTCTCTGTGCGATGTAGAAAAGGACTATTTCATGAGTATTTGAGTATACGTTCTCACACAGTTGATTTTACCTGCAAACATTACACTACAGGCTTTTCTCACTCTTCCTTGTCTCTCCTCACAGAGATAAAACAAGCGCACCTTGTTACATACTGTCGCTCATGTAATGTCATATGCCCTCGCCGTGCAGAGGTAGAGGCTTGGATAACGTTCGCAGTGGCAGGTGGTGCGAGTGGTAATACGAGAGAAAGAGAGAGGGTGCGAATCTGGTAACAAATGGAGGAAGAACAATGAATTCCGAAGAAAAACAGAACGGAGTCCATCGTCTGGCGGTGGTTTGGCTTCAAGCGGGAAGATGTTGAACAGACAACCTTAATATAAAAGCGTTGCTACAAACAGTGGCAGCACTACTAATATTTACCAGCATTTGAAAAGTCACTCGCTAGAAAATGAAGAGCTTTAAACTCCGTAATTCAACATCTCAGGACGGTGCCAGACCCAACGAAATGCCAAATCAACCAGCACTGACCCAATTGAGCCTGGCGCCTTCCATTTACAGATCAACACCGTATAAAAAAAAAAAAAGCAGAAGAGATAACGTACGTAGTGAACTACCACATTGTGAAGGACATACACTATTTGATTTCCTATTATGCAGCTCATTTTTATTTGATAGTTATTGAAATATCTTTGTGGGACATCACGCACAAAAGTGCACTTTATTTGTTATTAAATATTGTAGTGGTGTTCTGTACAAAAAGTGCACTTTAATTTAGTGTTGTTTTGATATGTCATCTTAGTGAAATCATGCACAAAAGTGCACTCATAGCTTGTTTTAAAATGTCTCCGACAATCTTGCACACTCTGTTTTGAAATGACATGAATGTTTGTGCCACTGCTTAATAGCGGTCCACTGCTTAATAACTGTTTAATGGATACACTTTTGGTAAATTTTCCACAATTATCCTAGTAAAGGTGTCTAACGGCTCTCACTGCAATCGCCTTTGTTTTTTTTTAGTCCTTCACTCTCACTATCCTCATCCACAAATCTTTCATCCTCGCTCAAATTAATGGGGAAATTGTCGCTTTCTTGGTCTTAATCGCTCTAGCTGCTGGTGGCTATGATTGTAAACAATGTGAGGGTGTGAGGAGCCCTACAACCAGTGACGTCACGCGCACGTCGTCTGCTACTTCCGGTACAGGCAAGTAGTGCTGGGCGATACATCGACATATATCGCGGGTTTGTCTCTGTGCGATATAGAAAATGACTATATCGTAATATTCGAGTAGACGTTCTCACGCGGCCATTACACTTTCCTCGCATCAAGTGTTCATTCAAGGCTAAGGCAAAATATTGTAATATATATCGTACATCGCGATATGGCCTAAAAATATCGCGGTATTAAAAAAAGGCAACATCGCCCAGCCCTACAGGCAGGGCTTTTTTATTAGCGACCAAAAGTTGCAAACTTTATCGTGGATGTTCTCTACTAAATCCTTTCAGCAAAAATATGGCAAAATCGCGAAATGATGAAGTATGACACATAGAATGGACCTGCTATCCCTGTTTAAATAAGAAAATCTCATTTCAGTAGGCCTTTAAATTGTCTGTATTGTATGTAAATGTGTTCATGTTGGAAATAAACTAAGAAAGAAAAGAAAGAAAGATAGGCACCAGCGCCCCCGGCAAACCCAAAGGGAATAAGCGGTAGAAAATGGATGGATAATCACCATACTGCTGTGATTATATGCCTCAAGTGTTCATTCAAGGCTAAGCAAAATATCGAGATATATATTGTGTATCGTGACATGGCCTAATGATATCGCGATATGAATAAAAGGGCAGCCCTAGTGGTCAGTGTACTCACCTGCTTTGTGGGGACGAAGACCTTGGTCTGGACATTTCATCTAAGATAAAAAAAAAAGAGGTGAAATGTTACAAAGACACATCCATTCCTATCTCCTTGTCATGACTAGTTAGCATCAATATATATATATATACACGATACTGTCATTGGAGCTAACGTTAGCATTAACGCAACAATAACCTTTTTCCCCAGCACATTTCACGAAGTTATAAACTAAATGAATATTGTCTTGAAGAAAACTACCAATGACAACGCAACTACAAAAGCGTGTTATTTCAGAAGCTAACAATGCTAACTAGCATCTTACCTGCGTCTTCCAGGCAGCGTAATGTAGCGCACGCTGCTCAAGTAACGAGATATATATATATAGTTACACACACACAAATATCACACTAAATACGCTGAGTTAATATCCCTATTTATTGACAGACGCAGAACATTTACAGCCAAAATTGATGCTTATATCGCTACGCAGCGAAGAAAATGGCCGACTGCGCGCTTGACGCTGGCTAGCGAGCTAACTAGCCACTTCCGGTGGTGACGTCATTCAAACAAGTGACAGCTTCGGTGTCAAATGTATTGGACCGATACCAGCGTGATAAAATCGTAAGTTTTCAGTTGTTTTCCATGTTTATTGGCATAAGTAAAACTTTGTGGGGTAAAAATGATTTTATTAAAAGCTTTTCTTCATATTTTCTTTAAAAAAAATATATTGGTATCCGTATCGGTTTTACTCATTGGATTTTTTTTTAATTTACCAGGAAGGAGCAGCATTTTATTTTGAATTAAAAGACATACTCAGCATATATTGTTTCTTTGTTCTTGCACCCCCAGTACAGTAAGACACTAATCTGACCCGAGTGGGTGAGTAGAGCAATCCAAATATCGGTTGCATTGATACCAAAACCGATATCAATATCGGACCGATACTAGAGTTATAAGATTGTAACTTTTCCGTTATTTTCAATGTTTATTTGCATAAGTAAAAAACAAATAAAAACCCAAAGGATTTTATTAAATGCTTTTGTTCATAATACCTTCAAAAAAATATTGGTATCCGTATCGGTTTTACTTACTGGATTTTTTTTTTTTTATTTACCAGGAAGGAGCAGCGTTTTATTTTGAAAAAAAAGTCATTCTCAGCATATATTGTTTCTTTGTTCTTGCACCCCCAAGTACAGTAAAACACTAATCTGACCCGAGTGGGTGAGTAGAGCAATCCAAATATCGGTTGCATTGATACCAAAACCGATATCAATATTGGACCGATACTAGAGTTATAAGATTGTAACTTTTCCGTTATTTTCAATGTTTATTTGCATAAGTAAAAAACAAATAAAAACCCAAAGGATTTTATTAATTGCTTTTGTTCATAATACCTTCCAAAAAATATTGGTATCCGTATCGGTTTTACTTACTGGATTTTTTTTTTTTAATTTACCAGGAAGGAGCAGCATTTTATTTTGAAAAAAAAGTCATACTCAGCATATATTGTTTCTTTGTTCTTGCACCTCCAAGTACAGTAAAACACTAATCTGACCCGAGTGGGTGAGTAGAGCAATCCAAATATCGGTTGCATTGATACCAAAACTGATATCAATATCGGAACGATACTAGAGTTATAAGATTGTAACTTTTCCGTTATTTTCAATGTTTATTTGCATAAGTAAAAAACAAATAAAAACCCAAAGGATTTTATTCAATGCTTTTGTTCATAATAACTTCAAAAAAATATTGGTATCCGTATCGGTTTTACTTATTGGATTTTTTTTTTTAATTTACCAGGAAGGAGCAGCATTTTATTTTGAAAAAAAAGTCACACTCAGCATATATTGTTTCTTTGTTCTTGCACCCCCACGTACAGTAAAACACTAATCTGACCCGAGTGGGTGAGTAGAGCAATCCAAATATCGGTTGCATTGATACCAAAACCGATATCAATATCGGACCGATACTAGAGTTATAAGATTGTAACTTTTCCGTTATTTTCAATGTTTATTTGCATAAGTAAAAAACAAATAAACCCCAACAGATTTTATTAAATGCTTTAGTTCATATTATCTTCAAAAAATATTGGTATCTGTATCGGTTTTACGTATTTGATTTTTATTTATTCACCAGGAAGGAACAGCAATTTTTATATTAAAAAAAAAGTCACACTCAGCATGTATTGTTTCTTTGTTCTTTCCCCCCAGGTACAGTAAGGCACTAATCTGACCCGAATGGGTGAGTAGAGCAATCCAAATATCGGTTGCATCGATACCAAAAGCGATATCAATATCGGACCGATACAAGAGTGATAAGATCGTAACTTTTCAGTTATTTTCCATGTTTATTTTCATAAATAAAGCTTTGTGGGGTTAAAAAAAAGGGACTTTATTGAATGTTTTTGTTCATATTTTCTTGCAAAAATATTGGTATCCGTATCGGATTTTACTTACTGGATTTTAATTTTTTTTACCAGGAAGGAGCAAAATTTTATTTTGAAAAAAAGTCATACTCAGCATATTGTTTCTTTGCTCTTGCCCCCCAGTACAGTAAGAGACACTAATCTGACCAAAGTGGGTGAGTAGAGCAATCCAATTATCGGTAGCAAAAGTGATATCAAAATCGGACCGATACTAGTGTGATAAGATTGTAAGTTTTCAGTTATTTTCTACGTTTATTGGCATGAGTAAAACTTTGTGGGGTAAAAAAAAAAAAAAAAACACAAAGGATTTTATTAAATGCTTTTGTTCATATTTTCTTCCCAAAAAAATGGCAACCGTATCGCTTTTACTTATTGGATTGTTTAATTTACCAGTAAGGAGCAGCATTTTATTTTGAAAAAAAGTCATACTCAGCATATATTGTTTCTTTTCTCTTGCCCACCCAGTACAGTAAAACACTAATCTGATCCAAGTGGGTGAGTAGAGCAATCCACATATCAGTAGCATCGATACCAAAAGCGATATCAATATCGGACCGATACTACCGTGATAAAATCGTAACTTTTCAGTTATTTTCCATGTTAATTTGCATTAGTGAAGCTTTGTTGGGTTGAAAAAGGATTTTATTAAATGCTTCTATTTATATTTTCCTAGAAAAATATTTGTATCCGTATCGGTTTTACATATTGGATTTTTTTAATTTACCAGGAAAGAGCAGCATTTTTTTTTGAAAAAAAAGTCATACTCAGCATATATTGTTTATTTGCTCCCCCCCCCCCCCCCCACCAAAGTACAGTAAGACATTAACCTGACCCGAGTGGGTGAGTAGAGCAATCTAAATATCGGTAGCATCGATACCAAAAACGATAAAAATATCAGACCGATACTAGCGTGATATGATGTAACTTTTCAGTTATTTTCCATGTTTATTGGCATAAGTAAAGCTTTGTGGGGTTAAAAAAATGATTTTATTAAATGTTTTTGTTCATATTTTCTTCAAAAAATGTTGGTATCCGTATCGGTTTTACTTACTGGATTTTTTTATGTATTTACCAGGAAGGAGCAGCATTTTATTTTGAAAAAAAAGTAATACTCAGAATATATTGTTTTTTTGTTCTTGCCCGCCCACCCCCAGGTACAGTAAGACACTAACCTGACCCGAGTGGGTGTGTAAGAACAATCCAAATATCGGTAGCATCGATAACAAAACCGATGTCAATATTGGACCGATACGAGATTGATAAAATCGTAACTTTAAGTTATTTTCCATGTTTATTGGCATAAGTAAAATACAAATGATCCCCAAACGATTTTATGAAATGCTTTTGTTCATATTATCTTAAAAAAATATTGATATTGACCGATACTAGCGTGACAAGATAGTAACTTTACAGTTATTTTCCATGTTTATTTGCATAAGTAAAGCTTTGTGGGGTTAAAAAAAGGGATTTTATTAAATGCTTTTGTTCATATTTTCTTCCAAAAATATTGGTACCCGTATCGGTTTTCCAAACAGCCACGTGATGGAGGGAGGTACAGATATAAAAAGTCACTTTTACAGTTACACAACATATTGAGCGTGTTTTTTCTCCAGTTTTACTTATTGGATTTTTTTTAACTAAACTGGAGCATTTTATTTTGAAAAAAGGTCATACTCAGCATATATTGTTTATTTCCTCTTGCCAATATCCACACTTGCGTGTTTAAGATGTTTTTTTTCACCCCCAAATACAGTAAGACATTAATCTGACCCAAGTGGGGAAGTAGAGCAATTCAAATATCGGTAGCATCGAAACCAAAAGCGATATCAATATCGGGCCGATACTAGCGTGATACGATCGTAACTTTTCAGTTATTTTCCATGTTTACTTGCATAAGTAAAGCTTTGTAGGATAAAAAAGAACAAAAACAAAGGATTTTATTAAATGCTTATCTTTATATTTAATTCCCGAAAAAATATTGGTATCCGTATCGGTTTTCCAAACAGTCACGTGAGGGTGGAAGTACTGACATGAAAATAGTCACTTTTGCAGTTAAACAACATATTGAGCGTTTTTTTTTTCCCCTCCAGTTTTACTTATTGGATTTTTTAAATTACCTGGAGCAGCATTTTATTTTGAAAAACAAGTCATACTCAGCATATATTGTTTCTTTCTTCTTACCGACATTTTATTTTCACCCGCAGACACAATAAAACTGGAGACGCTAATCTGACCCCAGTGGGTGAGCAGATCAATCCAAATATCGGTAGTATCGATATCTATACTGGACCGATACCACGAGATCCATAGTTTTTTAGTTATTTTACAGAATGTGTATTTTGTTTAACATATTTGTTTTGTTTATAGAATGTTGTTCTTTTTAACTTACAATCGTTGTCCTGTTTTGATGTCCATCCATCCATCCATCCATCATCTTCCGCTTATCCGAGGTCGGGTCGCGGGGGCAGCAGCCTAAGCAGGGAAGCCCAGACTTCCCTATCTCCAGCCACTTCGTCTAGCTCTTCCCGGGGGATCCCGAGGCGTTCCCAGGCCAGCCGGGAGACATAGTCTTTCCAACGGTTCCTGGGTCTTCCCCGTGGCCTCCTACCAGCTGGACGTGCCCTAAACACATCCCTAGGGAGGCGTTCGGGTGGCATCCTGACCAGATGCCCGAACCACCTCATCTGGCTCCTCTCGATGTGGAGGAGCAGCGGCTTTACGTTGAGCTCCTCCCGGATGGCAGAGCTTCTCACCCTATCTCTAAGGGAGAGCCCCGCCACCCGGCGGAGGAAACTCATTTCGGCCGCTTGTACCCGTGATCTTATCCTTTCGGTCATGACCCAAAGCTCATGACCATAGGTGAGGATGGGAACGTAGATCGACCGGTAAATTGAGAGCTTTGCCTTCCGGCTCAGCTCCTTCTTCACCACAACGGATCGATACAACGTCCGCATTACTGAAGACGCCGCACCGATCCGCCTGTCGATCTCACGATCCACTCTTCCCCCACTCGTGAACAAGACTCCTAGGTACTTGAACTCCTCCACTTGGGGCAGGGTCTCCTCCCCAACCCGGAGATGGCACTCCACCCTTTTCCGGGCGAGAACCATGGACTCGGACTTGGAGGTGCTGATTCTCATTCCAGTCGCTTCACACTCGGCTGCGAACCGATCCAGTGAGAGCTGAAGATCCCGGCCAGATGAAGCCATCAAGACTACATCATCTGCAAAAAGCAGAGACCTAATCCCGTGGCCACCAAACCGGAACCCCTCAACGCCTTGACTGCGCCTAGAAATTCTGTCCATAAAAGTTATGAACAGAATCGGTGACAAAGGACAGCCTTGGCGGAGTCCAACCTTCACTGGAAACGTGTCCGACTTACTGCCAGCAATGCGGACCAAGCTCTGACACTGATCGTACAGGGAACGGACCGCCACAATAAGACAGTCCGATACCCCATACTCTCTGAGCACTCCCCACAGGACTTCCCGAGGGACACGGTCGAATGCCTTCTCCAAGTCCACAAAGCACATGTAGACTGGTTGGGCAAACTCCCATGCACCCTCAAGAACCCTGCCGAGAGTATAGAGCTGGTCCACAGTTCCACGACCAGGACGAAAACCACACTGTTCCTCCTGAATCCGAGGTTCGACTATCCGGTGAAGCCTCCTCTCCAGTACACCTGAATAAACCTTACCGGGAAGGCTGAGGAGTGTGATCCCACGATAGTTGGAACACACCCTCCGGTCCCCCTTCTTAAAGAGAGGGACCACCACCCCGGTCTGCCAATCCAGAGGTACCGCCCCCGATGTCCACGCGATGCTGCAGAGTCTTGTCAACCAAGACAGCCCCACAGCATCCAGAGCCTTAAGGAACTCCGGGCGGATCTCATCCACCCCCGGGGCCTTGCCGCCGAGGAGCTTTTTAACTACCTCAGCGACCTCAGCCCCAGAAATAGGAGAGTCCACTACAGATTCCCCAGGCACCGCTTCCTCAAAGAAAGACGTGTTGGTGGGATTGAGGAGGTCTTCGAAGTATTCCCTCCACCGATCCACAACATCCGCAGTCGAAGTCAGCAGAACACCATCCGCACCATACACGGTGTTGATAGTGCACTGCTTCCCCTTCCTGAGGCGCCGTATGATGGTCCAGAATCGCTTCGAAGCCGTCCGGAAGTCGTTTTCCATGGCTTCCCCGAACTCTTCCCATGTCCGAGTTTTTGCCTCCGCGACCGCTAAAGCTGCACACCGCTTGGCCCGTCGGTACCCGTCCACTGCCTCCGGAGTCCTATGAGCCAAAACAACCCGATAGGACTCCTTCTTCAGCTTGACGGCATCCCTCACTGCTGGTGTCCACCAACGGGTTCTGGGATTACTGTTTTGATGTGATTAAAGTAAATATCATACTTTAAAACAGTGATTCTCAAACTGCGCTACGCGGGCTCCATCTAGTGGTAGGCCAGAGGAACACATGATTAATATATTGTGCCAAAAATATCACACATACTTTGATAGATAAAACCTCATCCTTGTTTATAAATACTTAGGCCTGTATTTAAATGTTGGTTATTAAGGTGGTACTTGGTAAAAAAAAAAAAAAAAAAAAAAGTTTGGGGGAAAAAAAAGCCCAACACATCCTTTAAAGTGGCCCGCGAAAGCCCGGGAAAAATGAGGATACTTCATACTTCTTACTAAATGTTTTCATTGTTTTGACAGAAAAACATGAATGCATGTAGACATGAAATGTCATGTTTTAAACTGTAATATGTGTACAAAATTGTTATTGCACACTTAAAAATGCTGGGTTATTTTTGATAACCCAATTTATGAGTTGCGAGTGTTGGGTTGAATTTTGAAATGTTTTTTTCAACAAGTAACACATTTTTGGGTGAAAGGCTTTTTTCAATTAAAAATGTACTTTTCTCTTGACGGGAATTTTATTATCTCTATCAATTATTAATTTGATCAACTTTATTAGTCGTATTATCTACTCAGTGGCCTATCGATCGGTAGGTTGTGAGTTCAAACCCCGGCCGAGTCATACCAAAGACTATAAAAATGGGAGCCATTACTTCCCTGCTTGGCACTCAGCATCAAGGGTTGGAATTGGGGGTTAAATCACCAAAAATGATTCCCGGGCGTGGCACTGCTGCTGCTCACTGCTCCCCCTCACCTCCCAGGGGGTGAACAAGGGTGATGGGTCGAATACAGAGAATAATTTCGCCACACCTCGTGTGTGTGTGACAATCATTGTTACTTTAACTTGAACTTTTTATTAAGGATTAATCTCATGACATTATTTACAATGACACATCTTATGTACATGAAAATATTACAGCATGCTGTGTCAAACTACTATGGCCAATTCTTGGGAAAGAAAAGGGTACTCATATCTTGCTTTTGAGTATATTTTAGTGGAATTAAAATTATTTTGATTAGTAGTTTGGAAGGAGTAGGACAAACAAGCAGTAAAATGTCTCATTTTTAACCAACTATTAAGTCAAGGAGCGCTAAATTGCAAAACCCAATAGTTGGGTTGGAATAACCCAACTATTGTAGTGAGCATAACTCAGCTTGTGTTGAATAAAATCAACCCAATAGTTATTATGTTCTGTTTAGTTATGTTTTGTTTGTTTTTTGTGACAATCCGTCATTTCAGTTCTGTTGGTTTTTTGTGTTTTTGTATTTACTTCCTGTTCAGTGCTCTTATTTTGTTATTTCCTGTTTAATTCACGGAGCACTGTTGTTTTTCTCTTTTTGTTGATTGCCAGCGGTTCACACCTGCTGTCAATCAAACGTGTGCCTACTTATGTTTCACTCCTCAGTGCTCGAGGATAAGTCTATGTTTGGAAATGTTACTAAGCAAGACTGCTTTCTGTTTATTTGTTTCTTATGAGTATTAAATTATTTTACCTTCACTCAATTCTCTCCTGGACTCCTGCATCCACGGGGTCACACAACTGCAGCCATGCGACATCCTAACAGTTTTTGACTCCATTAGTTCCTGTTTTTGTGCACCCTGGTTTTAGTTTCCATGACAACTCATTAGTTTCACCTGCCTCATTTGTTTGAATTCACGCACCTGTTGCTAATCATGTCACTATTTAAGCCTGTCATTTTCTGTTGGTCGTTCTGATGTCATCACTTTTGTTTTTGCTCTGTCCATGCCATAGTTTGTACTGATGTTCATTGTTCATGCTGCTTTGCTCAGGTCACAGTACGTGTTGTTTGTTTTATGTTCGTAGTTTATGTTAGTATATTAGTTTTGCTCCCTGTGTTAAGTTTTGTGCCTCCACTGTGAGTGTCTTTTGCTTGTAGCTTTTGAGTTAAGATTAAAATCATGTATTTACCTCCACGCCACGTACCGTCACCTTCCTTTGCATTCTGGGAAAACAAACCCCAATCTACATTGAGTTAGCGTAACTTTTGGGTTAAATAATTCAACCCAATAGTTTAGTTGGGAATAACTCAACATTGAGTTATCATAACTCAACTTTTTGGTATAGAAATTCAACGCAAAAGTTGGGTAGAAAAACATAACCCACAACTTTGAGTTAAAATAACTTAAATAAGGTGTTTGTCCTTTTCTGAACCAGCAGTTGGGTTAAAATTGGGTTCTTTTTTTAACCCAACATTTTTTAGTGTTCGGTGTAAATCTTTGGGCACCTGGCCATTCCATTCCGATTCTTGGGAGTGAGGATTTGAATCATGACCGATACTCGATTCAACACGATTCTTGATTCAAACTGATTTTTGCAATGCATTATTTGGTATAAAAATAACAACACCTTCACAAAACAGTTTACCAGTTACACAACCTCCTTCTAGTTGCTAACCTACGTGTACAAAGTAAGCATAGAGATGGCCTAAAAAAATGTTTTTTTAATTAAATCGTCAAAAAATAATAATAATAATTTTTGAAAACTACCCAAAAAAATCTGTATTCGAATGTGTTAAAAAAACAACAATTTTTTTTAGCACCCCTAATTATTATATACCGTATGATAGTTTGTAAAAATTACAATAAATACTTAAATGTCACCTGCGATGAGTTGGCGACTTGTCCAGGGTGTACGCCGCCTTCCACTCGATTGTAGCTGAGATAGGCACCAGCGCCCCCTGCGATCCGTAGAAAATGGATGGATGGATGGACTTAAATGTCACCTTGACTTACGATTTCAAAGCAAGTTATCGGTCAATTTGTACGTAGAAAAATCAAATAACCAAATGCGTAGGCAATAAAATAATGAGGCGATTATACTTTTACATTCTTACATTCACTGTGGCAGCACGGTGGAAGAAGGGCCAGTGCGCCTGCCTCACAATACGAAGGTCCTGGGTTCGATCCCGCGCTCGGGATCTTTCTGTGTGGAGTTTGCATGTTCTCCCCGTGACTGCGTGGGTTCCCTCCGGGTACTCCGGCTTCCTCCCGCCTCCAAAGACATGCACCTGGGGATAGGCTCCTCCCACCTCCAAAGACATGCACCTGGGGATAGGCTCCTCCCACCTCCAAAGGCATGCACCTGGGGATAGGCTCCTCCCGCCTCCAAAGACATGCACCTGGGGATAGGCTCCTCCCACCTCCAAAGACATGCACCTGGGGATAGGCTCCTCCCACCTCCAAAGACATGCACCTGGGGATAGGCTCCTCCCACCTCCAAAGACATGCACCTGGGGATAGGCTACTCCCACCTCCAAAGACATACACCTGGGGATAGGCTCCTCCCACCTCCAAAGACATGCACCTGGGGATAGGCTCCTCCCACCTCCAAAGACATGCACCTGGGGATAGGCTCCTCCCACCTCCAAAGACATGCACCTGGGGATAAGTTGATTGGCAACACTGAAAAATGGTCCCTAGTGTGTGAATGTGAGTGTGAATGTTGTCTCGACTTGTCCAGGGTGTACTCCGCCTTCCGCCCGAATGCAGCTGGTTTAGGCTCCAGCGACCCCCGTGAACCTGAACGGGACAAGCAGTAGAAAATGGATGGATGGCTGGATGGATGGATATTCACTGCTACAAGCGGTCCTCTGTGGGCAGCAATGAAAAAAAAAATTAGGAACCCCAAAAGTACAGTATCAGTATCGATGTCGGCGATACTGGCCCTGTACTTGTTGACTTGGTATCCGATTGATACCAAAATGTGAGCCACAAGAGGTTTTGATGACGTTTATTGGTGATTTTCAGCGGTAATCCATGCATTACATTTACAATGATATATTCAACCAGGCGGCAGGTACTAATAGTAATAGTAGTAGTAGTACTAGTAGTAGTAGTAGTAGTAGTAGTACAGTAGAAGACATGAAGTGTCCTTTATGTTTGACTCCCTTATGAGTGTCAGGACGAGTTAAATTTTAGTCCTGCTTTCCTCGTGGGACATCTTTGTGGCTTTTGCCATGCGGCTGAGGATTTCCACTTCCTGGAGTGAGAAGGTGAAGCGCGGAGGTGACGAGCAGAGTGTTCTCCACAGGTGAGGAGACTAGTGGGAAGGAAGGAGAACGGTGCACACTGCAGCTAGCGTGGTCAGTCGGTGCCTCACAACAACACAACATACACTTCCCGGCCCCCCGCTGACCAATCACATGGCCCCTCCCCCGCGGACAGGTCCGCAAAGCGTCCGGTGACGAGCAGCGGAGGAGGCAAAAGCTACAGGCTACCAAACTACCAGGAGCCACCGGGCGGAGACGAAGCTACGAGCACCTTAACGAGCCACAGTTTGTCTATTTTTTTTTTTTTTTTTGTCCAACGCCCGGTCATATGTCCAGTATTTACACGTATGAGTAGCACGCCGATTAAAGATGTGGACGCTTTCATCTCGCGCTGATGAGAGAACTGAACCTTCCCCTCCCCGGCCCCTGAGGCTCTCACATGCAACATGTGTCAATAACCAATCCATCAATAAATAAAGAAGAAGGCCTTGGTTAGAAGCGCTTTGGACTCTACTGGATGTGGTGTGTGCGCTAGTGGAGGATGCTGGTCAGGTGGGGTGAAGGGGCGGCTGGTCCAGGAGGAGAAGAACCGGCTGAAGAAGGTCTCCTGAGGAGCAAGAAAGGGATGGGGGTCTCACTGGGCGCTCACATGACCAGACAATGCAGGCGGTGCCCAAAGCTCAATGTAACACAATTCCCACTGACCTTCTTTTTTCATACCAAAGACTATAAAAATGGGAGCCGTTACCTCCCACTCAGCATCAAGGGTTGCAATTGGGGGTTAAATCAGCAAAAATGATTCCCGGGCGCGGCCACCGCTGCTGCTCACTGCTCCCCTCACCTCCCAGGGAGTGAACAGGGGGATGAGTCAAATGTAGAGGACACATTTCACCACACCTAGTGTGTGTGTGAGTGTGTGTGTGTGTGTGTGACAATCATTACTACTTTAACTTTAACTTAACTCTCCAGAAGGACAGTGCGGCGAAGACACAACAAACTCCCTTCTTGTCTCTCATGAACACACACCTGTTGTTGGTGACTTTGGACTAGCGACTGCACAAGATCAAGGCCGCGGAACAGAGACACACTGCAGGCTTACACACAAACATGCATCCAAAAAAAATACGCCACACATACGGGGCGGTTTAGCTCGGTTGGTAGAGTGGCCGTGCCAGCAACTTGAGGGTTGCAGGTTCGATTCCCGCTTCTGCCAACCTAGTCACTGCTGTTGTGTCCTTGGGCAAGACACTTTACCCACCTGCTCCCAGTGCCACCCACACTGGTTTGAATGTAACTTAGTTATTGGGTTTCACTTTGTAAAGCGCTTTGAGTCACTAGAGAAAAAGCGCTATATAAATATAATTCACTTCACTTCACACACTCCCCGCCCCGGAACCCAACGACTTCGACGCAAATCCCGCAGGGGTGATGAAAGGATGGTCAGCGCCTGAGAGCTGCGGCCTGACACCATGACCCCGCACTCCCTCCCCTATCTTGAGATGTACGTTGTAATATGTATATGGAGTTTTTTTCCCACTCCAGACTGGGCCCTCTTAGGATCCCAGTCTAGATTGTATTTTTTTTACTCATCCTTCCCCGGCGTTTTTACCTTTTTCCCCATCTTTTACGGGGCGACTCGTGGCGACCCATCAGCGTTCCTGTTCTGTAACCCTGTACACTGTTTCTTTGTCTAATCTTGAACGGGTTTGTGCTGAAAACAAAGTTTCGTTGTACTTGTGCAATGACAATAAAGACCTATCCATCCATCTAACTCAGAAGGGGATGTCTCAAACCGAAGTTGATATCACTGCGATACCGGCAAAAACAGATTATATCAGTTAGCGTCCAAACTTTTTCCGATACAAGCAACACGTTTACTTTTGTAGCCCGTTAACAGACACACGAAGCTAAACATACAAAATAGGTTTCCTCTATTGCAGTGTTTTTCAACCATTGTGCCGCAGCACACCAGCCGAGCCACTTCGTCCAGCTCCTCCCGGGGATCCCGAGGCGTTCCCTGTCCACCCGGGAGACATAGACTTCCCAACGTGTCCTGGGTCTTCTCCATGGTCTCCTGTCGGTCGGATGTGCCCTAAACAGGTGTTCGGGTGGCATCCTGACCAGATGCCTGAACCACCTCATCTAGCTCCTCTCCATGTGGAGGAGCAGCGGCTTTACTTTGAGCTCCCCCCAGATGGCAGAGCTTCTCACCCTATCTCTAACAAAGGAAATCATTTGGGCCGCTTGCACCCGTGATCTTGTCCTTTCGGTCATGACCCAAAGCTCATGACCATAGGTGAGGATGGGAACGTAGATCAACCGGTAAATTGAGAGCTTTGCCTTCCGGCTCAGCTCCTTCTTCACCACAACGGATCGGTACAGCGTCCGCATTACTGAAGACGCCGCACCGATCCGCCTGTCGATCCCACCATCCACACGTCCGTCACTCGTAAACAAGACTCCCATGTACTTGAACTCCTCCACTTGGGGCAGGGTCTCCTCCCCAACCTGGAGATGGCACTCCACCATTTTCCGGGCGAAAAATATTAGATATTTATTTTTTTGTAAAATAAGAATCACCATTATTTTGAAAATGTGTATTTTGGACCAACCTAATACCTGATTGAAATTGAGACTTTTATTAGTAGATTGCACAGTACAGTACATATTCCGTACAATTGACCACTAAATGGTAACACCCCAATAAGTTTTTCAACTTATTTAAGTCGGGGTCCACGTTAATCAATTCAGCTGCCGTTATTAGTACACGTATGAGTTGTGGTATCATTTGATCAAGCCTTGTTTTAACACTGCACACGACAACATGAAACAATGTACTAAGATGAGTGCTGATATCGGTATTGCGGTTTTAAAGTGTTCACAATATTGTGGTGACGTGCGGCATTATCTGAGGAAACATTAGTCTGGAGTGCTTCCATGGCGACGCAGAAGGAAACCACCAAAAAGCAAACATAACCGTCGATAAATACAAGTCCACTGAAAAGCTAGCCGATACATCCTCGATCCAGCCCTCCGTTTTCTGTCACTTGTCTGCACTCAAGACTCCTCACCCAGAAAAGTTATTTGAAGCCAAACATCAGTTTATGAGATATTTACATTGTTAAAAGTTCAATTGTCTAGTTCTATTGTCAGTGCCTCCATGGTAATGCCCCCCCCCCTGTACCTCAAAGAACTGCTCAACCCCAAATCCTCCACACGAAACGTCCACTCCGGACAGGCTATTCTCCTCCAACCTCCGAGGACAAAGCTATGAACAATGGGAGACCGAGCTTTCTGCTCCGCCGCTCTCCCTGACCACCTGGGGGCACCACAGACTGTAGATGCTTTTAAAAAAAGGCTTAAAAAACCTTCTTTTTAAAAAAGCCTTTTTTTAGATTTATGCGTGCTAGTTCTGGCTATTAGGCTGTTGTAATTTAAATTTTTATTTATCTTATTATATTATTATAATACACCGTAGCAACTTGAGGTTGTTTGCTCAATGTGGGGCGGTATAGCTCGGTTGGTAGAGTGGCCGTGCCAGCAACTTGAGGGTTGCAGGTTCTATTCCCGCTTCCGCCATCCTAGTCACTGCCGTTGTGTCCTTGGGCAAGACACTTTACCCACGTGCTCTCAGTGCCACCCACACTGGTTTAAATGCAACTTAGATATTGGGTTTCACTATGTAAAGCGCTTTGAGTCATTAGAGAAAAGCGCTATATAAATATAATTCACTTCACTTCACAATGTAAAGTGCTTTTTACAAATAAAATCTAAAAAAAAAAATCCATTAAACATTTTTGTGTTACACTGCATGTTTATTTACATTGTCTCTTTAAAGACTGTTAGTTGTTTGGAATATTTGTTTGAAAAATTGGATGTTCCTGCACAATTCCTTGCCCTTAAAAATAAATGTTTGTAGTAGAGTTGTACGATATACCAGTGCTAGTATAGTACCGCCATACTAATGCATCATATTGGGTACTATACCGCCTCTACATATGGCTAGCTAGCTAACGTTCATCCACAGTCTGCAGTGTTGTAGCTACTTCTAAATCACTAATCCTTGTCTCCATGGCAACAAATAAAGTACGTTTCTTACTAGTATCATCCCTGCAGGACGAGGAATAACTAACTACACATGCTTCACTACACAGGATACTGTCAGAATAATTGTATCTAAGTTATCACAAAACTTTGTGTTACATTGAGTTCAGCTCGCCCTGCGAGAGGACAAAAGCTGTCTTTGATCCTACCAAACAGAAGGCTTGTCAAACTCCACTGTGTAGGATGGGAAGCAACATGAAGGTGTTCTGTTTCTTTGATGTATTGTAATCAACAGAAAGATATTGTCTTGACCCGAGATCTAAAACGTGGAGAGGAAGCAGGGCCTTACTCCCTCCAGGCATCTTTTCTTTGAACTGTTTTACGACATTTTCTGTGAACTGCTTTAATCAAAGGAGACGGCTGTTTTTTGGTCGAGCTATGTTCCCATCCTCACTTATGGTCATGAGCTTTAGGTTGTGACCGAAAGGACAAAATTACGGGTACAAGCGGCCCAAATGAGTTTCCTCCGCTGGGTGGCAGGGCTCTCCCTTAGAATAAGAGATACCATGATTAACGCGGACCCCATCAATCAATCAGGGTGAGAAGCTCTGTCATCCGGGAGGAGCTCAAAGTAAAGCCGCTGCTCCTCCACATGGGGAGGAGCCAGATGAGGTGGTTCGGGCATCTGGTCAGGATGCCACCCGAACGCCTCCCTAGGGAGGTGTTTAGGGCACCTCCGACCGGTAGGAGGCCACGGGGAAGACCTTGGACACGGTGGGAAGACTATGTCTCCCGGCTGGCCTGGGAACGCCTCGGGATCCCCCGGGAGGAGCTGGACCAAGTGGCTGGGGAGAGGGAAGTCTGTGCTTCTGCTGCCCCCGCGACCTGACCTCAGATAAGCAGAAGAAGATGGATGGATGGACAAATACCAAAAGTCTCAATGTCCGATAGAATTCTAAAAAAGTTATGAGAGACCACCTCAAAAAATCGGAATGGCATTTAGCAGTTTTTTACTGAATGGGACACTCTAAATGTACATTAAAATGAAGAAAGTGGCATTTACAATATTAGCTATGGACAATAAAATACTAAATATAAACAACATATGAACGTCGCTCCTCTTGTACTTGTCAGACCAGCTCCTCCATAGACATCTTTTACAATCAAGCAAAACTAGGGGGTGTGACGGTACACAAAAATTTCGGTTCGGTACGTACCTCAGTTTAGAGGTACGTACCGGTATCGTATCGGTACAGTAAGAAAACAACAAAATATAAATTTTTTGGTTATCTATTTACCAAATTTGTAAACAATGGCTTTATCCTTTTAACATTGGGAACACGATAATAATTCTGCCCACGTTAATCCACATTACACCGCCTCAACTTGTTGCTTGGATTAAATAAAATGACAGAACTTTTGTTCTACATATAAAAAGTGCAACATTAAACAGTTTCAAGTCACCTCATCATGCTTAATTTATTACAGTATTTGGGAAGCCTGTAGTTGATTTTTGTTACGTAAAATTTTATATTTTTGTCAACATGTGATAGCAGTGACCCTGCCATTCAAAACTAGGCTGCAACATTACTAATGATTAATGTAACTATAGCTGAAAAAATTGTGCAATATAATAGGAGGGACTATTTATCCCTGAACACCATGGAGTTCAAGTGAAATAACAGACAGACAGGGATTTGCTGCCCCTAACACACACACACACACACACACCGACACCGACACACACACACACAGCAAAATGTGCTAACGTTGCGCTAAAAGCTGTTTAGCCTTCACCTCAAGCCAGGACTGCGAGCAAGCTGAGCTGCAGTTTAAGTTTCAAGAACAGGGGTCGGGAACCTTTTTGGCGGAGAGAGCCATGAAAGCCAAATATTTTAAAATGTATTTCCGTGAGAGCCATATCATATTTTTTAACACTGAATACAACTAAATGCGTGTATTTGTAAGTAAGACCAACATTTTTAGAGTATAATAAGTCTCTTCTTAATTTTAATAACATTGTTATTCTGAAGCTAACCAATAATAAAAAAAATACTCCTTAATGCGACTTATTGAAATTGTGGGGTAGAAAACGGATGGATGGATTAAAATGCATTAGAAAGTTTTATATTTTCAACGTTTTTTTTAACACTTTAACACGTACCATGAATTGATTTACGTGGACCCCGACTTTAACAAGTTGAAAAACTTAATCGGGTGTTACAGTTTAGTGGTCAATTGTACAGAATATGTACTGTAGAGTGCAATCTACTAATATAAGTTTCAATCAATTAATCAATCAATCAAAACTGTGATTAACAGCAAAATTATTCATTATCATGTTAAGCAATGTCAGCTAAGGTTTATCTGAGAGCCCGATGCAGTCATCAAAAGAGCCACATCTGGCTCGAGAGCCGTAGGTTCCCTACCCCTGTTCTAGAAGGTCAACGGGCTCATAGTGATGTGAGTAGTAGTTGTGACTGGGAGGTGTTTTTCATAATTTGGGGAGAGTACGCTATGTTATGCTAACCTGCTAAACACTATTCTGCTCGACGCTGAAGCATTGACTACATGTGCTCTGAATACGCACTGCTGATTGGCTTTGTATGTAACCAATCAAATGGTTGTGTGGGTGGGACAATGCTGGGTGCTGACACAGAGGCAGAACGCAGAGCAGCTTGTTAAGACTTTAGCTTACAAACACATTCGGTACACCCCTGTTCCGAACCGAAACCACCGTACCAAAACGGTTCAATATAAATACAGGTATCGTTACACCCCTAAGCAAAACACAACATAAATGTAAAAACACAGCAAAATACGAATGCAAAGTGTAACAAACACCTACAATATGATATATTATCTCATAAAAATGTGCTTCCGCATCTGTTCCTGACACATGCATTTGGGGCTAGCTGCTTTGAAAACAAACCCCGCCCACTCTGCTTTGTTCCTGGTCTGAGCTGCTGGGACCTAGATTACCCTAATAACTTCTATAACTCTCAAAATTCAAGATTTCAACCAGTGAAATACTTTCTATAGTTCAAGACTTACGGTCATTTTAAAACAGCACTGCACATCATAATGGCGGCTAGAGTTTTGATGTTAAAGGTCTAAAAAATGATGTAGAACGTCCGGCGGGCCGGATTGAAAATCTTAATTGGTTGCACGTGGCCTTCAGTCTGGCCTAGAGTTCACACAACCATTGATGGGACACGTCCATCAGCACAGTAATTGGCACTAATGATAAGAAGTTGGTACTAATGGTTAATTGCTGGTTTGGGCACCCCTGGTCTAAGGTGTGTTCAGGTCTCCTACCTCACACGTCCACCTGGCTGGGACCGACGCTGCGGATGAGCTGAGAGGACTCAGAGGCGGTGCCGCACGCCTGGATCAGAAGGTTCTTGTTGAGGTCGCCCACGCTGCTGTCGGCCTGCAGTTTGGGGTAAGGGTCTCCCGGCGCGCTGTCCAGGTCCATCATGTGCTCCAGGGGAGTCTCTTCTGCCACCGGCGAGAACTCCTGGGCGCTGGCCGGCTCGTCCCTGGACACTGGGCTGACGGACACAGACGGAGAACTTACAGAAACGACAGAAAAGGATCAGTTTTTGCGGACGGAGTGTTGTCGCGGTGACCCAGACGCCCTCACCTCACGTCCATGGACTGGACTCCGTCCGAAAGCTCGTCCACAAAGCTCCTGCTCTCCAGGGGTCCCAGCAGGATGACGGGGGCCTCGGCAGGAGTGGGGATGTCCTCCATGGTGAGCGGCGCCTCGCACGCTGCGGACACATGACAGGAGGCGGGCCTGAGGACAAGGTCTTTGACCTGGTTTCCATGCAGCCTGAGCATGCTGAGTCACACTGCAGCTGCCCAGGACTCCAAGGTCAGATTGTACCTGCAGCTCCAGGCGGAGCGTCCACCTCACTCTTCCTCGTTCTCTTCATGATTTCTTCAATTCTCTTTAGAAGGAGACACAAGACGTGGTCATGAACCTTCTTTAGACTTAGGCAAACACACACACACACACACGCACACAAACACACACGCACATATTCTTGTGTTTGTTATCGTCTTGAGACCTCCGAAAAATGCCTCCCTCTTTAGGACCACCCTTTCTAGATGTATAAAGATGTGTATTTACAACATTAATAATGTATACATACTATGCAAATATAAAAAATCTTGTTGCGAAAAATGAGTTGGAATTTCACAAGAAAAAGTTCACAATTTCACAAGAAAAACCTAGAATTTTGGCAGTATTATAATAAAAGTTGTCATTTTACTCAACGCAAGTCAAAATTTTACAAGAAAACCTGGACATTTGTGCAATATTTTGATAACAGTTGGAAATGTAGTCAATAAAATAACTTCGATTTATATTGCGCTTTTCTAAACACTCAAAGCGCTCACAGAGAAGTGGGACTCATCATTCATTCACACCTGGTGGTGGTAAGCTACATCTGTAGCCACAGCTGCCCTGGGGTAGACTGACGGAAGCGTGGCTGCCAGTTTGCGCCTACGGCCCCTCCGACCACCACCAATCATTCATTCATCATTCATTCACCAGTGTGAGCGGCACCGGGGGCAAAGGGTGAAGTGTCCTGCCCAAGGACACAACGGCAGCGATTTTTGGATGTCAATAGGTGGGAAGCGAACCTGCAACCCTCAGGTTTCTGGCAGGCCGTTCTACCCACTACGCCATGCCGCCAATAACAGTCAGAATGTTACAAGAAAAGCTTAAAATTTGGGCAATTTTAGGAAAAAAGTCGTAATTTTACTCGACAAAAGTCACAATTTTACAAGAACACTTTTAAAATGTTGGCAGCATTATAATAATGGGAGTTTTACTTGGGAAAATGATGACAAAAGTCATAATTTTACTCAAAAAAATGACAATATTGTGATAAGAGTCAGAATTTTATATGACAAATGTGAGCATTTTGCATTAAAAAGTAATACTTTTACATAAAAAAAAGTAATCATTTTATGAGAAAATATTGCAGTATTACAGAAACTGAAAGAATATGAGAAACTGTTCCCAATTTTATAAGAAAAAAGTCAACACATTGTGAGAAAAAGACTGCTTTTAGTTAATTTGTACAATACATAGAACATTTTGTTTGTAAGTGGTTTTTAATCTTCATTATTTACGTCATTATTACAGTGTGTCTCTATATGCATATTTATTTATTCTTTTTTAATACATTTTGGTCGAATGGGTCGGATTTCAATATCGTACACACACTTGTTATTCCATATGGGACCATGATTTTGGTCATAACTTGTTTACTGGTCCTCATATGGAAGCTACTTTTCCTTGTTGATGTCTCAAGAAGGATATAAATACAAGAACACACACACACACACACACACACACACACACACACACACACACACACACAAACACATGAATTGATAACGTGGACCCCGACTTAAACAAGTTGAAAAACTTATTGGAGTGTTACTATTTAGTGGTCAATTGTACGGAATATGTACTGAACTGTGCAATCTACTAATAAAAGTTTCAATCAATCAATCAATCACACACACACACACACACACACACACACACACACACACACACACACACACACACACACACTCACATCCTTGTATTTGTTACCGTCTTGAGACCTGTGAAAAATGCCTCCCTCTTTAGGACCTCCCTTTCTAGATGTATAAAGATGTGTATTTACAACATTAATAATATATACATACTATGCAAATATAAAAAACTTGTTGCGAAAAATTTGTTGGAATTTCACAAGAAAAAGCTCAAATTTTGGCAGTATTATTATTGTATTATTTACAAGAAAAACTGAACAATTCTGCAACATTATGATAACAGTTTGAATGTTACTCAATAATAGTCAAAATGTTACAAGAAAAGCTTAAAATTTGGGAAATTTTATGAAAAAATTCATAATTTTAATTTTAAAATGTTGGCAATATTATAATAATGGGAATTTTACTTGGCAAAATGATGACAAAAGTCATAATTTTACTCAAAAAACGTCACTATTTTACAAGAACAACAAAAAAATTGACAATAATCTGCTAAAAGTCTGAATTTTATATGACAAATATCACTATTGTGCATAAAAAAGTAATAATTTTACATAAAAAAGTAATAATTTTAAGAGAAAATATTGCAGTTTTATAGAAACAGAAAGAATATGAGAAACTGTTCCCAATTTTATAGGAAAAAAGTCAAATTATTGTGAGAAAAAGACTGCTTTTAGTTAATTTATACATTTTTTTTTAAGTTTTTGTTTCTAATTGGTTTTTAATCTTCATTATTTACTTCGTTATTACAGTATCTCTCTCTCTCTCTCTCTCTCTCTCTATATATATATATATATATATATATATATATATATATTTTTTTTTTTTTTTTTTCTTTCAATCAATTTGGCCAAGAAGGCGAATTTCAATACCTTACACATACTTATTACATATGTTGACCAGAGGGAGAGCACTTAAAATTTTTACACACACTTTTTATCTCATATGTTGACCAGAAGGGGAGCACTTTTAGAACCGACTCAGTTTTGGGTTTTTGGGGACCACCCTAATTTTGATAGATTTCACCACCAGAGGTGCAAGTGAGACATTCTCTATTAGATACAATGGATTTCTTTGTTGGGACCGTGATTTATGTCCTAACCTTATACACACCTCCTCATATAGAAGTTACTGTTCTTTGTTGATGTCTCAAGAAGGATAGAAATACAAGAACACACACACACACACACACACACACACACACACCTTCCTCCTCAGCAGCCTCTCCTGCTCATCCAGGATGTGAAGCTGCTCTCGCTCCCTCCTCTTCCTTTCCGCTTCTTTCTGGGCTCGCTGGAAGGCTTCTTCTCGCTGAGGAACAAAAACAAAGTGTCCATCAAGACGCTCCACTGGCTTCTGGGATGAATGCAGACCTCTTTGTCCAGCTTCTCCTCCATGTTCTTCCACCGCTGCTCCTTCTGCCGCCGCTCCTCCTCCTCTCTGCTCCTCCTCTCCTCCTCCCGCCGGACCCGGTCTTCTTCCGCCTCCAGGGCGGCTCTCTCCTGCAGCTCCCGGGCCTCCTGCTGCCTCCTGCGCTCCTCCTCTGCTCTCAGCCTGGTGGAACATTGGGGGTCTAAGCCGATGGAGTCTGACCCTAACCCAACCCCAACACCAACCCTAACCTTAACCCTAACCTGCTAGCACACAAGTGTTCAAAATCAGGTTATTTGAATAGTATAGAATAGAATAGAATAGAATGGAGTTTATTGTCATTATATTTGCATATAACGAGATTAAAGACTCCAATTTAAGGTGTGGTAGGGGGAACAAATATGGGATAAAAATAAACTACACCATAGGTAATAAAGATAAAACTAAGAATTTAAATAAACAGACTACTAGCCAATAAAAATAATAAGCAATCCTGTACAATATACAAAACACTATACAAATACAAAATACTGTACAATATACAGAACAAAACAGGAGTACCGGAGTAATAAATAACAATCAGTGCCGGATGTATTGCACTCGAAGGGGTGAATTATTTATTATAAGTTAGAGTTCAAGATGGTGACAGCTCTGGGAAAGAAGCTGTCTCTGAGCCTGTTTGTTTTGGCTCTGATGGCTGATTTGCGGTCCGCAGCTCCTTTTTTACAGTTTAAGTTTTTTCTTTTCTTTTTTTTTTTACACAGTTTGTATATTATTATATTTTAAAAATACTGGTACAATAAAAACAAAAAGTGGGAAAAAAAAAATCATACAGGTAAAATGTAGCAAGAAAATATTGCCACTTATACCACAATAGGCTGGTTTTTTTTTACTTTAAAACTGTCATTTATCTAGAAATAATAATGAATATAATTTAAATGTTTGAAAAATAATTAACAATAATGTTATGAATTATTACACATTGTTTTTCTGCAACAATTTTTTTTACACAATTTTTCTGCACTGATTTTTTTCCACACAAAATGTTTCTGTTTTAAAAATACTATGACAAATAAAACATTAAACATGTTTACACTGAAATTTTCTGCACTGACTTTGTTTTTAACACTGAATTTTTATATTACTACAATTGAAAAAATATTATTAAAAAAAACATAAGTAGAATAAAATAGCAGGTGTAAAATAACAATAAAATGTTGCAATGTTTTCGGACACACCATGTTATTGACTTTTTTTATTTACCTCTTTAAAATTGTATAAATAGAGTATTTTCAGTTGTTGTGATCGAAATAAAGATTTAAGTCAAATATTGACAGTAATAACAAAGCTGCCATGCTTTAAAGATGTCATTGCTCAAAAAATAATAATACATAAAAAATATTTTTGTTATGAATTATTGTATAATTACAATACATTTTTCTGAACCATTTTTCATATTAGCATGTTTTAAAAATACTTCCACAAAACGAAAAATACAAAAAAAATTACACTGAATTCCTCTGCTCTGTATTTTGTACAATGATTTTTTTTATAATATTTTTAAAATACTGTTAGAAACAAACATTAAAAAATGGAATAAAAGAGTAAACAGGTGAAAATTAGCGAGAAAATTATGCAATAATGACACTAATAGCACAAAGCGTTTTTTACTTTAAAACTGTCATTGCTAAAAAAATAATAATTAAAATCAATGTTAGGAATTTTTGTATGAAATATTACATTGAAATTTTGAGAACTTATTTTTTTTAACACTGAATTCTTATAATGGCATGTTTTAGAAATGTTATTAAAAAAAGACATGAAAAATGAGACTTTTGTTTACTTGATGTCAACCGATAGATCCAAAGTGGATCTGTAGATATTTAAGTGTTTAAAGCAAACAAATATTAATATATGACTTATTTTTAACACTTTAATGACTGAGACCCCTTTGGGTCCTCGGGGCATTTAGCAAATTAGAGGGAAGCCCTCTCATTGGTTTTTAAAATGAGAAACATCAAAATGGCCCCTAAATGATGTCATGTTCAGTGTGTGAGTGGAAAAGTGTGAGCAGATGGTCCACTCACTGCTCCTCCTCCAGACGCTGTCTCTCCTCCTGCTCCTTCTGTATTCGGGCCTGGCGGCGCCTCTCGGCCAGCAGTCTGGACGCCTCTTCGGCATCCATGGTGCCGCCCACGCTGCGGCCTGTGGGCGTTCCTGGAGACTCTACCATAAAAAAAATTTAAAAAAACAAACAAGTCTCAAATAAAGACACGGTATTCGGAAAGGCGGACTTCGTTTTCGTCTTCACCTGCGCAAAGTTCTCTGCTGGTGGATTTGGGGATCTTCTTCTCCGAGGTCTCAGGTTTGGCAGACTTCCTGTCTAGCGTGCCGTGACCTTTGGCTTCGGCGTGGCCCCTGTCGTCGCCAGGAGTCGGGGCCCTCTGTCGGTGAGGGGAGGGCGGGTACTGGCCGGGGGAGCAGGGCGACTGGGCCCGGCTCTTGTTCGACCGCATCCTGAAGGAAATTACAACCGTGTCAGCATTTGATTCTGTGTGTGTGTAGAACAACGTGTCTTACCTTTTTGGTGTAGCAGGACCTTTCTTATTGGCTTTGAAGGATGAGCTACGAACTGGTGCGTTAGGAAACTCCCCCTGTTTTCAAAAATTAAGCATGATGTCAGTAGAGTTGGGCACCGAATGTGGTACTTTCCTTGGAACCCACTAAACACCGTCGGTTACCATGAATTGATGAACATGAACCCCGGCTTAAACGAGCTGAAAAACGTATCCGGGTGTTGCCGTTTAGTGGTCAATTGTACGGAATATGTACTGTAATGTGCAATCTACTAATAAGAGTTTCAATCGATCAATCACAGTTTCACGGGAAGTCCAATGGTGCCATATTTCGCTACCTGGACAGCGCCTGACGTCACGCCCTGGTTGGCAGTTTCTGGCGATCACCCCAGCAGCACTGAGCGTGGACTCAAACAAACTGCCTCGAGGTAATGTTGCAATTTTTAACGCCAACGATGAATTGACGCAGAAAACGCTCCAACGTTAAGTAAAGTAAGGCTCCGCTTTTCCAAAAATGTGCTAGCTTGGTGCTAATATCCAATGGCTTTGCTACTGACATGCTACTAAGGAATTACATTTGTAACACACCTAACATTTGTTAAAATCTCAAAGAATTAAAAGAATTAATAAATAAATAAAAATAGAAAGTTAGAATACATAATAAAAAAATTAAATAGAAATGAAATCATGACACATACTAAATAAACACTAGATAAAACAGAAACATAGATAAAAATAGAAATAAAAGCATGAAAGCACTGGATTAAACAGATAAGCAAGCAGTGTATTTTGAAAACAAAGAAGGCAGAGAAATTAGATAAACCTGTGCTAAAAAGGTGGGTTTTTAGTCCCTTCTTAAAACGGTCGACCGTCTGTGGTACCCTAAGATGGTCGGGGAGAGCATTCCAGAGTTCGGGAGCGGTCGAGCAGAAAGATTGTCACTTTGTCCTGATGGGTTTGAGGAGCGGAGGTTGCGGGGAAACTAGGTCCTTGAGGTAGGAGAGGGCGTTGCCGGAGATGCATTGGTGAGTTAGCGGGTTAATCTTAAATTAGGTCCGGGATGCAACAAGGAGCCAGTGGAGTGATTTGAGGATGGGGGTGATATGATCACGTTTGCACACTCTCGTCAGGATCCTCGCTGTGCTGTTTTGAATGTACTGGAGCTTTTGGATGCTCTTTTTGGGGACCCTGACGAGAAGTGCGTTGCAGTAATCAAGCCTGCTAATGATTAGATAGATAGATGGATAGATAGATAGATAGATAGTACTTTATTTATTCCGTCAGGAGAGTTCCTTCAGGAAAATTACAATTTTCAGCACAATCCCATTCAAGATCAGACAAACATTACAGGGAGACAGAACAGGATCGCTGACGGGTCTGCCGGCTTCCAGCGCCCCTTACAAAAAAGATGACATACAGGTAAACAAGGGGGGTAGGGGGGGGAGAAAAAAATAGAAGATTAAAATAAAATTAAAAAATCGGTCTTAGCCTAGGCCCTGGAGTGGGGGTGCAGACTGAGGCCAAGGGGAAAAAAAAATTAGCATTAGCAATTTTACATGGCGGTTTCATATTTGGTAAAGAAAACTCTATACTTAGGCCTTGTTTTACACAGCAGGTCAGTTCTTATTTTGATGCCAATATGTGACCTGTTTTGTATTTATTCATGTCAATGTGAACAGTGCAAATGCACATTTTCCAAATACAAACCGGCTTCTTCGGTATGTGGATATATATATACGTGTCAGTTTCCTTTTAATTTTACACTCTTTCACTGCAGCCGAAATCATTTTAAATTCTCATGATTGTACACTCAGCATCCCATCTTGACAGAAAAAAACAGAAATGTTCTTTCTTGGGAATGATGCAACACATTTTTCCACACCTGTATTTGTGGATCCTCTGCCCCTTCTTACTTGCAGATCCTGTCCAGCTCTGTCAGGTTGGATGGTGAACATTGGTGGACAGCCATTTTCAGGCCTCTCCAGAGATGCTCAGTTGGGTTTGGGTCAGGGCTCTCGCTGGGCTAGTCAAGAATGGTCACAGAGGAGTTCCGAAGCCCCTTTTGTTATCTTAGTTGGGTATTTAGGGTTATTATCTTGTTGGAAGGCAAACCCTTGGCCCAGTCTGAGGTCCTTAGAACCCCCAGGATTTCTCTGTACTTGGCAGCCTTCATCTTTCCTTTATTTGCAACAAGTCGTCCTGTACCTGCAGATGAAAAACACCCCCAGAGCATGATGCTGCCACCACCATCACTGTTGGGATTGTACTGACCTACTCAGTGGCCTAGTGGTTAGAGTGTCCGCCCTGAGATCGGTAGGTTGTGAGTTCAAACCCCGGCCGAGTCATACCAAAGACTATAAAAATGGGACCCATTGCCTCCCTGCTTGGCACTCAGCATCAAGGGTTGGAATTGGGGGTTGAATCACCAGCTGCTGCCCACTGCTCCCCTCATCTCCCAGGGGGTGATCAAGGGGATGGGTCAAATGTGTGTGTGTGACAATCATTGCTACTTTAACTTAAAGGCCTACTGAAATTAGATGTTCTTATTTAAACGGGGATAGCAGGTCCATTCTATGTGTCATACTTGATCATTTCGCGATATTGCCATATTTTTGCTGCAAGGATTTAGTAGAGAACATCCACGATAAAGTTTGCAACAATCGGTGTTAAGAGAAAAGCCCCGCCTCTACCAGAAGTCGCAGACGATGACGTCACCCGGGTGATGGGTCCTCACATATTCACATTGTTTTTAATTGGAGCTTCCAACAAAATGTGCAATTCGGACCGAGAAAACGACAATTTCCCCATTAATTTGAGTGAGGATGAAAGATTCGTGTTTGAGGATATTGATAGCAAAAAAAAAACGCGATTGCATTGGGGACGGATTCCGATTTTTTAGAGACATTTACCGTATGTTTCGGACTATAAGTCGCAGTCAGTCCAGCGAGGGGTGAGACCCGGCCAAACCACAAAAAAAATAAAAATAATAATAATATTTATTTTTTAATAGTTTGGCCAAACTACAAAAAAAAAATCGCGACTTATAGTCCGAAAAACACGGTACTAGGATAATTCTGGGAAATCCCTTATCTTTCTATTGTGTTGCTGTGTAAATGGGGATAGCAGGTCCATTCTATGTGTCATACTTGATCATTTCGCGATATTGCCATATTTTTGCTGAAAGGATTTATTAGAGAACATCGACGATAAAGTTCACAACTGTCGGTAGTAAGAGAAAAGCCCCACCTCTACCAGAAGTCGCAGACGATAGATAGATAGATAGATAGATAGATAGATAGATGGATAGATAGTACTTTATTGATTCCTTCAGTAGAGTTCCTTCAGGAAAATTAAAATTCCAGCCGCAGTGTACAGAGTTGAGATCAATTTAAAAAAAAAAAAAAAAAAAGTAAATAATGGGGTTTAAAAGGAAACAAAATAGAGAAATATTACAAAAAGAATAAAAACAATGGGAATAACAATATAAAAGTAATGATGACGTCACCCGTGTGATGGGTCCTCACATATTCACATTGTTTTTAATGGGAGTGCACAAAAAGTGCTATTCGGACCGAGAAAACGACAATTTCCCCATTAATTTGAGTGAGGATGAAAGATTCGTTTTTGAGGATATTGATAGCAAAAAAAAAAACGCGATTGCATTGGGGATGGATTCCGATGTTTTTAGGGACATTTACCGTATGTTTCGGACTGTAAGTCGCAGTCTTCTCCACAGTCCAGCGGGGGGTGAGACCCGGCCAAACCAAAAAAATAAACAATAATATATATATATATATATATATATATATATATATATATAGTCCGAAAAATACGGTACTAGGATAATTCTGGGAAATCCCTTATCTTTCTATTGTGTTGCTAGTGTTTTAGTGAGTTAAATAGTACCTGATAGTCGGAAGGGTGTCTCCACGGGTGTCTTGATGCCAGTGTCTCAGGGGATTCGACGGCAGCTATGCACGGCACAAGCTCAGCTTTTCTCCGGTAAGAACGGACTTTTTAACCACAATTTTCTCACCGAAACCTGCTGGTTGACATTCGGTTGGGATCCATGTTGGCTTGACCGCGCTCTGATACATAGTAAAGTTTCAGCTCCGGGAATTTTAAACAAGGAATCACCGTGTGTTTGTGTGGCTAAAGGCTAAAGCTTCCCAACTCCATCTTTCTACTGTGACTTCTCCAATGTTAATTGAACAAATTGCAAAAGATTCAGCAACACAGATGTCCAAAATACTGTGTAATTATGCCGTTAAAGCAGACGACTTTTACCTGTGTGTGTGTGCATCGCTCATACTTCCTAAAAACGCGTGACGTCTTGCGTACACGTCATTATTACGCGACGTTTTCAAGACGAAACTCCCGGGAAATTTAAAATTACAATTTAGTAAACTAAAAAGGCCGTATTGGCATGTGTTGCAATGTTAATATTTCATCATTGATATATAAACTATCAGACTGCGTGGTGGCTAGTAGTGGCTTTCAGTAGGCCTTCAACTTTAACTTTATTGGGCAGGTGATGAGTAGTCCCTGGTTTCTCTACACATACTACTTAGAATTAATCCCAACTAGTTATTGGTCTTCTCAGACCAGATAATTTCATTTCTCATAGTCTGGGAATGTGTTTTTTGGCAAACTCTATGCAGGCTTGCACTGTGGAGAGGCTTCCGTCGAGCCACTCTGCCATAAATCCGCGACTGGTGGAGGGCTGCAGTGATAGTTGATTTTGTGGAACCTTCTCCCGTCTTCCTGCTGCATCTCTGGAGCTCAGCCACATTGATCTTTGGCTTCTTCTTTACCTTCCTCAACAAGGCTCTTCTCTCATGATTGCTCTGTTTGGCTGGACGACCAGGCCTATGAGGAGTTTTAGTCGTTCCAAACTTCTTCCGTTTAAGGATTAGGGAGGCCGGTGTGCTCTTAGGAACCTTGAGTGCTGCAGAAATTCTTTTGTAGCCTTGGCCAAATCCGTGCCTTGCCACAGTTCTGTCCCTAAGATCCTTGGGCAGTTCCTTCGACCTTATGATACTAAGGTCTCACTTCGACAGGTTTGTGCCTTTCCTACTCAAGTCCAGTCAGTCTGAATAAACACAGCTGGACTCCAATGAAGGAGCAGGACCATCTCAAGGAGGATCAGAAGAAATGGACAGCATAGCATGTGAGTTGGGGGACAGCGTTGTGCAGTTGGGAGAGTGGCTGTGCCAGCAACCAGAGGGTTCCTGGTTCAATCACCACCTTCGACAATTCTAGCCACGTCCGTTGTCTCCTTGAGCAAGACACTTCACCCTTGCTCCTGATGGGTCGTGGTTAGCGCTTTGCATGGCAGCTCCCGCCATCAGTGTGTGAATGTGTGTGTGAATGTGGAAATAGCGATTTGCGTTCCTTAAAAGGTAGAAAAGCGCTATGCAAGTATAACCCCTTTACCATTCAGTTAAACATGTCACAGCCAAGGATCTGAATACTTAAAAACATGTAAGATTTCACTTTTTCTTTTTCATTAAATTAGCAAACATTCCTACATTTCTGTTTTTTTCTGTCAAGATGGGGTGCTGAGTGCACATGAGTGAGAAATAAAATGAACTTTATTGATTTAATACTAGGGTTTTTTTCCCAGCAAAATTGTGTGAAAAATCGATACCTATTTTATATGAAAGTTGCATTTTAAGCAGATATTCAAGTATTTATTTTTATTCTAACATGTTTAAAAAAACAGATTAAAAAAAGATTTGCTTTTTAATGTGTAATTTTAAAATTATTATTTTTTGACATTTTTGGGTAGAATTTTGTCAAGAAAAAACTGTTTTTTTTTAAAGTTGTTTTAAGAGATATTTTAAGAGTTTTTAATCTATTTTATAGAGGAATATAGTTAATCAAAGAACTGGGACTCAACGTTTTGATTTTTCCATCCATCCATTTTCTACGGTCTGTCCCATTCAGTGTCGCGGGTGGTCGCTGGAGCCTATCTCAGCTGCATTCGGGCGGAAGGCAGCGTACACCCTGGACAAGTCGCCACCTGAATCCAGAATTGTTTTGAAACCATCGTCCATCCATCCATCCATCGTGGGGGCAGCAGCCTAAGCAGGGCAGCCCAGACTTTCCTCTCCTCAGCCGCTTAGCCCAGCTCTTTCTGGGAGATCCCGAGGCATTCCCAGGCCAGCCGGGAGACATAGTCTTCCCAACGTGTCCTGGGTCTTCCCCGTGGTCTACTACCGATTGGACTAAGCACTAACCCCTAAAATAGAATTGAAACGTGTGGTGCCCAATGATTCTCAGCCCTAATAAATATTTATTACCACATACAAAAGTACCAAAAATTGGTGCCGTTGAGTACCGGTATCGATTTCCAAGTACAGGTTACAATGTGAAAGGTACCCATCAGTGTGTGTGTGTTTGTTTATGCACTGACCGTGGGCGTTCTGGCCTTAGACGTCTCGTCGGGGAACGCGGCGATGCTCCTGCGGTTGGAGGAACTTCTGTGAGGTCTGTGTTTGTTGTCGAGGGGAGCTGTTTGTGGCGACACACAACAAGACGCTCATTCGGAGCCCCGACGAGGAAAGGTGAGGACACGACGGGGACGTGCTTTGCCGAGACTCACCCTCCGTCTCCGTCGAGTGGAGCGCACTTGACGAGTTGGACAGCTGCCGGCTCATTGGTGGCTCCGACGGGGTGGGCGGGGCCAAGAAATCACAGACTGCACAGATAGCAGAAGGCATGTCAGAGGGACGTCGCTGGGTTGTAACCACGTTGCCACGGTGACGTGGGATGGAGATGAAGGATCCGGCCTTCATCTTGGAACGAGGACACGCCAGGACAATAAAACATCAAGTAATTCAATATAAATGTGACACTTTATTATTGTAGTAGAGCTATTTGTGCGTATTCAACAGTTTAACGGTCAATTCCCCCATCTTAGCCCAGGTAGGTGACTGCGAAAAGGGCAGACTCAATGTGTGTGTTAGGCACAGCCAGGAGGACAGGAAGTGGCGCAGCCCTCCTTTGTTGGGTTGAAGGTGGGGGAGGGGAGTGCCGCCCTCCATGACAACATACGTGAGAGGTCACGTAATGTGTGACAAGAACACAGCTGCATGCACCATGGTTTAATACATGGAAATGTACACGAGCAGAACCAGACAAGGAGCACACACACACACACACACACACACACACACACACACACACACACACACACACAAACACAAATGTTAGCATTTGGAAGGGGGACCAAGTTTTTGATCATGACTTGTGGGGACCACCCTTTCTACAAGTTGTGGAGGCATAAAAAAAAAAAGAGGTAAAATGTCCACTGCCCAGTTAGCTCATACATGTCTTTAAATCTCTGGATTGATGAAGTAATGTGCTGATCATTCTTACTCGGGACCCTGGGGAAAAAAGAGTTAATATGGTTCATGGGGACCAAATTTCAATAATTTTGCATGATTTGCACAAATTTGTACGTGACTACTGAGGACCGTTTAAAAAAAAAAAAAAAGTTCTAATTAAATATGACATGATCCTCAGAATACAGCACTACAGCTGTCCTCTTATAGGAAGTTTCACCACTTAAATGTTAAAGCAAATACTGCATCTTCTGTGATTTTACTGAAAGTTGTCCGCAACTCCAACTACCATACTAACAAGGGGAGTGGGAAAAAAATCGATTCGAATACGAATTGAATACATTGTGCGATTCAGAATCGATTCTAATTTTATTTTAAATCGATTTTTAACCACTACACAGCAATACCATAACAATGCAATCCGATTCCAAAACCGAACCTGACCCAGTAACACTCAGAACTGCAATAAACAGAGCAATTGAGAGAAGACACAAACACGACACAGAAAAAACCAGAAGTAGTGAAACAAAAATGAATATTATCAACAACAGTATCAATATTAGTTATAATTTCAACATAGCAGTGATTAAAAATCCCTCATTGACATTATCATTAGACATTTAAAAAAAAAAAAGAACAATAGTGTCACAGTGGCTTACACTTGCATCGCATCTCATAAGCTTGACAACACACTGTGTCCAATGTTTTCACAAAGATAAAATAAGTCATATTTTTGGTTCGTTTAATAGTTAAAACACATTTAAATTATTGCAATCAGTTGATAAAACATTGCCCTTTACAATTATAAAAGCTTTTTACAAAAATCTACTACTCTGCTTGCATGTCAGCAGACTGGGGTAGATCCTGCTGAAATCTTACGTATTGAATGAATACAGAATCGTTTTGAATCGGAAATATATCGCTTTTGAATCAAGAATCGTGTTTAATCGAAAAAAATCTATGTATTATCGAATCGTGACCCCAAGAATCGATATTGAATCAAACCGTGGGACACCCAAAGATTCGCGGCCCTAATACTAACCTTCGTTACGGGGACCAGGTGGAAGTGATTAACTATACACGGAAGAAGTGTGAGCAGAGCAGCAAGTGCAGTACCAACTACAGCCTGATGAGGGGGCTGCTGTGCAAATGTCTGACACTCAAACTAACCAGTAAACATGTTTTATGGGCCAAAGTTCTTCCGAGGATGTTGTAGTCGTAATGATTTGTGCAGTCCTTTGAGACATTTGTGATTTGGGGCTATATAAATAAACATTGATTGATTGATTGATGCGCCAAAGCTTAAAAATCACTTCGGCCTTTTCAGAATGGATCTGACTATCATTTAAAAAGGTTTCCCTGTTTTTTTGTCCCCATACCGTCAGATGTCCACTGAAGGTGACTGTGTAAACCAGGGGTGTCAAACTCAAATACAGAGTGGGCCAAAGTTTTAAAACCGAACAAAGCCGTGGGCCAAGGTTGAACAAATTAACCTTTTAATAGGGACCCAAACAAGTTTTGCATTGAATATTGAACAAGCAAGGCTTATATAACTTTATAGTGACATGCAAAATCAAGTTTCAAACTATAATTAAAAAATGCCAATGGCATATCAAATAAAAATAAAATAGAAAATAAAATTTGAATGCCTCTTTTCGGCGGCGGGGTTCGGTGGTAACGGGGGTGTATATTGTAGCGTCCCGGAAAAGTTAGCGCCGCAAGTGGTTCTGGGTATTTGTTCTGTTGTGTTACGGTGTGGATGTTCTCCCAAGTTGTTTGTCATTCTTGTTTGGTGTGGGTTCACAGTGTGGCGCATATTTGTAAAAGTGTTAAAGTTGTTTGTACGGCCACCCTCATTGTGACCTTTATGGCTGTTGATCAAGTATGCATTGCATTCACTTGTTTGTGTGTATAAGTTGCATATATTATGTGACTGAGCCAGCATGCTGTTTGTATGGAGTAAAAGCGGACGTGGCGACAGATTGTAGAGAACGCCAAAGGCAGGTTTTTTTAGGGCCCACCCCCAACATCGTTGTCTGGGGGGAAATCGGGAGAAATTCGGGTGGGGCACTGAACTTCGGGAGTCTCCCGGGAAAATCGGGAGGGTTGACGAGTATGAATATTAGCGGTGAATGTGGCGTTAAAGCGGCGGGCCAGCTCTAATGTTAATTTGATATTGCCTCAAGGGCCAAATGAAAGTACACACACACACACCAAATTTGGCCCGCGGGCCAGAGTTTGACACCCATGGTGTAAACAGAGACATGTCCCCATTAAGTAAGCATTGCCAGAACACACACACACACACACACACACACACACACAAAAGCGAGAACCACCACATCAGAACAGCCACTTAAGACATGCACAGCTGGCGGCATAGGCGGGGCACACACACACACACACACGCACGCACACACACACACACACACACACACACACACACACACACACACACACACACACACACACACACACACACACACACACAGGTCATGTGATCTGTACCGTGACGGGATTGGTGGACACTGGGGGCTGAAGCGGCAGGAAGCTGACTAGGCTGAGCGTAGCCAACGGCGTGGCAGGGCGGGGTCTTAGGGTTACCTGGGCGACAGGTGAGGCAGAGCGGAAAAAGCAAAGCGTTACACTCTCGCACGCACACACACAAGCGTTCATACGGGATCCAGTCGGTCGCTAAGCCGAATGTTGCGCCTGAAATGCTGCATTCAATGAGACTGGGAAATAGGAAAGACACTTGATGCAGAATCTCTCAGTACAAGGAGATGTTGTGTGGCGTCACACTCCATGAGGTGCAACCAGGAACTGCATTCCTCACCTTTCCTTAGTCATTAAGCAGGCAGGAAATCCAATATGGCGTCCAAACAAGCATCAGAACCACAACCTGGCGCCAACATGCAGGTCTACTTCCTCTCTGCTCCTTCCCCATACATGCATACGGCGTCCGATGACATCATCTCTGGTTACATCACGCCGCCGTTGACGGAGACGTCACATAAAAAAAACAGCGACCTGCACAGGCATCCGTCCTTTGAATGGCGGATGAGCTCGCGCTGCAATATTGATGCGCCACATGACACAGGACGCCAATAGAAATGTTTTCTTTTCTAGCAAGAGTGTTGTTGCTGTTCAAGGTTAGACGTGCGGCCCTACGTGACAGCATGGAACTACACACACACACACACACACACACACACACACACACACACACCTGTGGCACACTTCCAAGGCCACATGCAGGAGGAGGCGGAGACAAAGCACTGCAGCCTCCACGCCCTTTCTCCCCACCATCCATCATCTTGGCGTCACACTCACCCTCCGCTGCGTCAGGCGGTCCCCCCCAGGTCCATCGCTTGGGCCGGTTGTCCAGTTGGTCCCGGGCCTCGCCGCCTCCTCCTCCTCCTCCTCCTCCTCTACGCTCCGCGCCCCCGGCTCTGCGGCGTACCAGGGCCTCCAGCCGCTCCTGCTCGTTGCGTTCAGACACAGGGAAGAAGAGACACTCCCTCACTGAGCCGTCGCTGCGGCGGCGGACGCCTGGCGACGCGTAGGGTGACGGCAGCGCCATGGTTACCGCACCCGAGCGCAGTAGCAGCAGCAGCAGCCTCGCCCCTTCGCCACCGTGCCGCCGGTCTGTTTTGGCTGCAGCTCGCTTGTTCGATACCGGAGGAGAGAGAGGACCGCAGCACACCTCTCATCCCCCTCCCCCTCTCTATAGCTCGCCGTCTCCCACCCCTCCCCCTCCTCCCTCCCTCCAGTCGGCACAATCAGCTGACAGGAAATTCATCATCAGCTGATTGACTAATAATTGGTCATCTCGTAAAAAAAGTGGGATGTCAGACTGGTTTTCATTGAGGTCCGCTTGTAACAGCGAATAATATATTCATTTGCCCTGCCTTTGATTATTATAAATAGATTTTTATGCACAAAACTGGAAATTAACTGTAAAACATAGTGTTTTTTACAAAGACGTAACCACCCTTTTTTTATTCATTAAAAACCGCTTAGTGATCAGAATTTTCCTGTAAAATTGATAGTTTTTTACAACATATTACTGGAAATGGAAAAACGCTATCACGGTTTGTTTTTTATTCTGGCAACTGCCGGATTTTTATCACAAAAAAACTGTGGTCCCGTTTTTTTTTTCATTTACAGTAATACACTGTAAACATAACAACCGTAAATATTACACTAAAAAACTGTCAGCTAAGTACTGTAAAATATACATCGTTTTTTACAACATTTATATTTTGTAAAAAAATATATACATGTTACTCTGGAATAATATATGAATTTGCCCTGCATTTGATTATTATAAATATATTTTATTTACACGTGAAGAAAAAAAACTGTAAAGTTACTGTGAAATATTCAGTGTTTTTTTTTACAAAAACACAACCACCATTTATTTACAGTAAAAACTGGCAGCTTAGTCATCAGAATGTTCCTATAAAATTGATGGTGTTTTTTACAACATATTACTGGAAATGGAAAAAACGGTACCCCAGTTTGGTTTTTTTATTCTGGCAACGGCCAGATTTTTATCACAAAAAAAATCTGTGGTCACTTTTTTTTTTCCATTTACAGTAATACACTTTAAACACAACAACCGGAGATATTACAGTAAAAACACTCAGCTAAGTACTGTAAAATATACATAGTTTTTTAAAACATGTACATTTTGTAAAAAAATATACATTTTACAAGGGCTGCTTGTAACCGGGAATAATACATGAATTTGCCCTGCATTTGATTAATACAAATATATATTTATTGACACGTGAAGAATAAGATCGGTTGGTTGGGAGTTCAAACCCCGGCCGAGTCATACCAAAGACTATAAAAATGGAACCCATTAACTCCCTGCTTGACACTCAGCATCAAAGGTTGGATTTGGGGGTAAATCACCAAAAATTATTCCGGGGCACGGCCACTGCTGCTGCTCACTGCTCCCCTCACCTCACAGGAGGTGATTAAGGGTGATGGGTCAAATGCAGATAATAATTACACCATACCTAGTGTGTGTGTGACAGTCATTGGTACTTTAACTTTACTTAAAACCTGTAAATTTAAAGTAAAGTGATTTTTACAATAAATGGAAAAATAGGACCATTATTTATTTACAGCTTAGTGATCAGAATTTTACTGTAAAATCGACGGTCATTTTTACAACATATTACTTGAAATAGAAAAACAATACCACTTTTTTTTATTCTGGCAACTGCCAGTTTTTTTATCTTAAAAAAAAAACTGTGGTATCGTTTATTTAAAAATTTACAGTAATATACCGTAAACACAACAACCGAACATATTACAGTAAAAACTGTCAGCTCAGTCCCCAGAATTTTACTGTAAAATATACTTAGCTTTTAACAACATGTTACAGTAAATGTAAAAACAGTACCACTGTTGGTTTTTTACAGTAAAAACTGGCATCTTAGTCATCAGAATGTTCCTGTAAAATTGATGGTGGATCAATTTGGAAAAAAATGAGTGCAGGTAAATATAGTGGATAAAAATTCAGTCCAAGAAAAATCAGTGCAGAAATATGCTTCAAAACTCAAGACCCACTAACAGTAAATTAAAAGTATTTGAGTTTTGAAGCAAGAAAGATTTCTGCACTGATTTTTTTAACACTGAATTTTAATAAAATATATTAAAATAGATGTAAATATAAACGGAATACAATGATTTGCAAATCCTTTTCAACCCATATTCAGTTGAATGCACAACAAAAACAAGATATTTTATTTTCTTAGCACTGAATTTAAATAAAATATATTTTTTTATCCATCTTTTTGTTATGGGACATTCATCCTCAGCTCTTGCCATTTCTTATACAAACCCCATTTCCATATGAGTTGGGAAATTGTGTTAGATGTAAATATAAACGGAATACAATGATTTGCAAATCCTTTTCAACCCATATTCAGTTGAATGCACTACAAAGACAAGATATTAGATTTTTTTAGCACTGAATTTTAATAAAATAGAATTTTTTTTTTACAAACAATTTTAAAATGTAAACAGATTTTAAAAAGTTTGCTCACATTATTCAATCAAATTGTCAGCATCGGTTTTAAAATTCAGTTGCATGAATAAAGACATGCACCTGGGGATAGGTTGATTGGCAACACTAAATGGTCCCTAGTGTGTGAATGTTGTCTGTCTATCTGTGTTGGCCCTGCGATGAGGTGGCGACTTGTCCAGGGTGTACCCCGCCTTCCGCCCGATTGTAGCTGAGATAGGCGCCAGCGCCCCCCGCTACCCCGAAAGGGAATAAGCGGTAGAAAATGGATGGGATTGATGAATATAGTGTCCAAAAAAAAAGCTTTTGTGATAAAGACATAATGAACCTCCATAAACGGTTGTTAAAAGTTAGATTGTCCGTTGCCATCGACGCCGCGCCGTTCTTTTATCTAAGATGAAAAATGTGTCTGTCACCACGGCGACTGTGTTTTCCCGTAAACGCCACACGATACCTCGCCGCTGATGTCATCTCTCGCCACAGCCTGTGTGTGTCATGTCGGGGGAGGAAATAAGCATGCAAACAGAGGCGATAAATCAATAGCGGCTAACTAGGCGCTCCACCGAGGACCAGTCGGCCTCGGGGGCTCTTTAACCCTTTGTACGACGCTCAGCCCTTTAAAGGTGTTGTAATCGTCTTTTTTTTAATTTATTTATTCATCGAAGGGATTTGCTCATTGGTTTGATTGCATATTAATTTAATACAATTTAAAAGATGAATTCAGAAACTACCCTGAACACTAACAAAATAGCATTTATTCATTTTTCCCGCTTTCTAAAATGATACTTTACTATGAAACATACAGTATTTCCTTGAATTGCTGCCGGGTATATAGTATGCGCCTGCCTAGAATTACTGCCGGGTCGAACTCGTTTTGCAAAATAATTAGCGCATGCTTAGCATTACCGCGGGCTCAGGATTAACGCCGGGTCAAACTAGTTTCGCAAAATTTTATTTTCATTAGCGCATGTGTAGAATTTCTGCCGGGTCAAACTCGTCACGTCACGAGTGACACTTCCCCGTCATCATTTTCAAAATGGAGGAGGCTTATGTCAATCATTTGAAATCGCATAGAGGGAAGAAGATTAAGAGCTATTCAGTAGGATTTAAGGTCCAAGCTATTGAATATGCTAAAAAGAACAGTAAGCAGCTATGTTTTATTAATATACCGTAGCTGCGTGTGTCAAATATGAGTCATTAAATGACTCCCGGCTCCTGGTGGTAGAGGGCGCTAGTGATCCTTCTTGCGACTACTCGGCTGCAGAAGAACTGACAACAAGCAGCAAGAATGAACATCGTGTGTTTATTTTTTCCTCTCGCTTGCACTTTTAACATGGAGGATTACATATCTAAAATAAAACAGTTTTCTAAACTGGACTTTCAATGGAAGCAGGAGGTAATAAAGGAAGATCTCCATCGAGACAGAGAGACTTTTAACTGAAGAAAGATAAGGAAGACTTCTACAAAAAAATTATCGATGCTTTTGATCAGAAGGATCTGTGCATGGACTTCATTTATAAGTAAAGGTAAAACCATAATAATGTTTTTTTAATTAAATATGCTTTTCATGATGGTATCCTTACATCACACTCAAATTTTTAAGCGCAGGCCTAAATTTACCGCATGCCTTTGGTAAGTGCCGGAGTGACAAGAGGTTTTAAAATAATTAGCGCATGCTTGCCTTTACCGCAGGCCTTTGGTAAACGCCGGAGTGAGAAGAGATTTTAAATTAAATAAAGCCCCGGCAGCAATTCAAGGAAATACGGTAGTCATATTCTTTAAATAAAATAAGATTGTATTTTACAACAAAAACAACAATACTGAAAAAGGGATAGATGTTGATAGTCCAACTCATAATAACTGCTGGATGATGTAAGAAAAAAAAAAAAAAAAAGCATTTGGATTAGATCATAAGGAGTCATGTCTTGAAATGTGAGATCATTTACACAAATGTGTTTTAAGTATGAAAGTAACTTAACATCTCTCTTTCTTGTGATGAATAATGTGTGATTGTCAAGATTATGACATGCAAAGCAGATGTAAGCTTGGTTTTTATTCATAATGGCTGTGATTGATTTTTTTTTTTTTCTTTGTCATGAAAAAGGGATGTTTTTGTCATGAAAAAGGGAGGTTTTTGTGGTTGGTGCACTAATTGTAAGTGTATATTGTGTTTTTTATGTTGATTTAATAAATTTAAAAAATATATATATATTTATATATATATATATATATTTATATTTTTTTGAAATTAAAAATGAATAAAAAATTCTTCTGCCGCCCGGTACCAATCGGGCGGCGGCCCGGTGGTTGGGGACCACTGATTTATATGATTTGACATACTTTCTCCGTATGTAAAACTATTATTACCGCATTTTTCGTACTATAAGGCGCACTTAAAATCCATTCATTTTCTCAAAACCCGACAGTGCGCCTAATGTACGGAATGGTTTTGGTTGTACTTACCGACCTCAAAGCTATTTTATTTGGTACAAGTGTGACCAGTAGAATAGACTACAAGTATACAACACCAACATTTTATATGTTGCATTAAATATATTTGAATATTACACACGGCGCTCAAAATCTATCAAAATGTTTTAGTAGGACTTTGGTAAGCTATGAAGCCGCAACGCTTGATGGATTGTACTGTGCTTCAACATAGGAGTATTATTATGGGGTGTGTATAAGGTAAGACATATTATCTGGCGTTTTGTTCTGCAATATTATACAAAAGCAACTTTTCTTACCTTCTGGTACCTGCTGATCTGTATTTGGGATCTGCATAAGTCCTGAAAATTTGCGCAAGTCAGCCTTTATGGACCGGGACAATGCCGTAGTTGATAAGCTTCTTCTTTTTCTCTATCTTCTTGTTATGGGACATTCATCCTCGGCTCTTGCCATTTTTCTACAAACCCCATTTCCACATGAGTTGGGAAATTGTGTTAGATGTAAAACAAATGGAATAGAATGATTTGCAAATCCTTTTCAACCCATATTCAGTTGAATGCACTACAAAGACAAGATATTTGATGTTCAAACTCATAAACTTAACTTAGAATTTCATGGCTGCAACACGTGCCAAAGTAGTTGGGAAAGGGCATGTTCACCACTGTGTTACATCACCTTTTCTTTTAACAACACTCAATAAACATTTGGGAACTGAGGAAACTAATTGTTGAAGCTTTGAAAGTGGAATTATTTGTCATTCCTGTTTTATGTAGAGCTTCAGTCGTTCAACAGTCCGGGGTCTCCACTGTCGTATTTTACGCTTCATAATGCGCCACACATTTTCCATGGGAGACAGGTCTGGACTGCAGGCGGGCCAGGAAAGTACCCGCACTCTTTTACTAGAAACCACGCTGTTGTAACACGTGGGTTGGCATTGTCTTGCTGAAATAAGCAGGGGCGTCCATGATAACGTTGCTTGGATGACAACATATGTTGCTCCAAAACCTCAGCATTAATGGTGCCTTCACATATGTGTAAGATACCCATGCTGTGGGTAATAATACACCCCCATACCATCACAGATGCTGGCTTTCGAACTTTGCGCCTATAACAATCAGAGTGGTTATTTTCCTCTTTGTTTTGGAGGACACCAGGTCCTCTGTTCCCAAATATAATTTGAAATGTGGACTCGTCGGACAACAGAACACCTTTCCACTTTGCATCAGTCCATCTTAGATGAGCTCGGGCCCAGCCAAGCCGGCGGCATTTCAGGATATTGTTGAAAAATGGGTTTGGCTTTGCATAGTAGAGTTTTAACTTGCACTTACAGATGTAGCGACCAACTGTAGTTACTGACAGTGGTTTCATGAAGTGTTCCTGAGCCCATGTAGTGATATCCTTTACACACTGATGTCGGTTTTTGATGCAGTACCGCCTGAGGGATCAAAAGTCCGTGATATCATAGCTTATGTGCAGTGATTTCTCCAGATTCTCTGAACCTTTTGATGATTTTACGAACCGTAGATGGTAAAATCCCTAAATTCCTTGCAATAGCTCGTTGAGAAATGTTGTTCTAAAACTGTTCAACAATTTGCTTACAAAGTGGTGACCCTCACCCCATCCTTGTTTGTGAAATACTTAACATTTCATGGAAGCTGCTTTTATACCCAATCATGGCACCCACCTGTTCCCAATTAGCCTGCACACCTGTGGGATGTTCCAAATAAGTGTTTGATGAGCATTCCTCAACTTTATCAGTATTTATTGCCACCTTTCCCAACTTCTTTGTCACGTGTTGCTGGCATCAAATTCTAAAGTTAATGATTATTTGCAACAAAAAAAATGTTTATCAGTTTGAACATTAAATATGTTGTCTTTGTAGCATATTCAACTGAATATGGGTTGAAAATGATTTGCAAATCATTGTATTCTGTTTATATTTACATCTAACACAATTTCCCAACTCATATGGAAATGGGGTTTGTATAAAGTAGTGTAAAGTTCTTACTTATATCTGCCAGTAAACTCGCCATGAAAGCGCTAAAACATACCGGTGTAGCGAGTTTACATTATTCACCCAAGGAACTCTAGTTATTAGAGTTGCGGTCGGATGTTTTTTCACGGTACACATTTCCGGCGTTGTCATTGCGGATGAGGAGATACTGCTCTGTTATTGATTGAAGTAAAGTCTAAATGTCATTAAAACAGTTGGCTCCATCTTTTAAATGATAAATGATAAATGGGTTGTACTTGTATAGCGCTTTTCTACCTTCAAGGTACTCAAAGCGCTTTGACACTACTTCCACATTTACCCATTCACACACACATTCACACACTGATGGAGGGAGCTGCCATGCAAGGCGCCAACCAGCACCCATCAGGAGCAAGGGTGAAGTGTCTTGCTCAGGACACAACGGACGTGACGAGGTTGGTACTAGGTGGGATTTGAACCAGGGACCCTCGTGTTGCGCACGGCCACTCTCCCACTGCGCCACGCCGTCCCTTTTGACACTTCTTCTACTCCCGTCCTTGCACGCTACACCGCTACAACAAAGATGACGGGGAGAAGATGCTGTCGAAGGTGAGCCACGTAAATAAGACCGCCCACAAAACGGCGCATCCTGAAGTGACTGAATCTAAGCAACATTTTGACCAAACAACCACCATTACATGTTATGTAGACCACAAGGAAGTCTTTTACATTTAGAAAAAAATAATAATAATGTGACCTCTTTAATGCGTCGTATAATCCGGTGCGCCTCTTACGGTATTCTCTATAATAATGTTATTTTTATGTGTCTGGAACGGATTAATTTGGATTTTCATTCATTTGTTTGGGTTTCCCAGGTACCACTGCACACTTTGGTGTCAACTTGGCACACTGAGTCCAAACAACGATTAAAAGCCTGCCGTGACCTCTGACCTTGTCAGCTTCCTGCTGCTGTCGTCTCTTCTCCTCGGCCGCCAGATGCCGCTGCTCTTCCTTCCTCCTTTGCGCCGCCATCTTGCGCCCTCGCTGCTCGCCGCTGCGCTCCAGCTGCTGCAGAGCACGTCGCTCTTTGTCCTGCAGCACCTCTGACAGCTCTGTGAGCGCACACACACACACACACACACATTTATGTCAGCATTGTCGGTAACACTGACAAACATGGATCAGTCAGTACCATTACTGTATAGCAGGGATGTCCAAACTGCGGCCCACAGCTAGTTTTTTAAGATATTCTAAAATTACTTTTAAAAATTACACACAAAAAAAATGACGTTAAAAAGTGGAATAAAAGAGCAAACAGGCTAAATGTAACGAGAAAAAGTTGTAATGTTGACTCTAATAACACAAAGCTGCCATACAGGCTGTTTTTTTCTTTTAAACTGTCATTGCTCAAAAAGTAATAATTAATTCAAATGAATGTTATGAATTATTGACCTATTCAAGGCTCCAGTTACTTCACATCAAATATCACACTTAAGAATATTTTATAAGGGAAATATTGCATCTTTTGTGTGTTTTTCCTATAAATAACCCAAAGTTTTCTTTAACAAAAAAGAGCAAAAATCATAAAAATATAATAATAACAATGTATATATCATTGACGGATAAATCTGACGTTGAGCTAGAGATTAAAGCATTGCAAGTAAAAAATAATTTATCTATATTTGACTCTTCAGCATCTACATGCTGCCGCTAGGTGACGTCATACGCAAATACGGTGTTAGCTTTCACTGTTATGCTGATGACACCCAACTCTACATGCCCCTAAAGCTGACCAACACGCCAGACTGTAGTCAGCTGGAGGCGTGTCTTAATGAAATTAAACAATGGATGTCGGCTAATTTTTTACAACTTAACGCCAAAAAAACGGTAATTCTGATTATCGGTCCAGCTAGACACCGACCTCTATTTAATAATACAACTGTAACATTTGACAACCAAATAATAAAAATAGGTGACTCGGTAAAGAATCTGGGTATTATCTTCGACCCAACTCTCTCCTTTGAGTCACACATTAAAAGCGTTACTAAAACGGCATTCTTTCATCTCCGTAATATCGCTAAAATTCGCTCCATTTTGTCCACTAAAGACGCTGAGATCATTATCCATGCGTTTGTTACGTCTCGTCTCGATTACTGTAACGTATTCTTTTCGGGTCTCCCCATGTCTAGCATTAAAAGATTACAGTTGGTACCAAATGGGGCTGCTAGACTTTTGACAAGAACAAGAAAGTTTGATCACATTACGCCTGTACTGGCTCACCTGCACTGGCTTCCTGTGCACTTAAGATGTGACTTTAAGGTTTTACTACTTACGTATAAAATACTACACGGTCTAGCTCCATCCTATCTTGCTGATTGTATTGTACCATATGTCCCGGCAAGAAATCTGCGTTCAAAAGACTCCGGCTTATTAGTGATTCCTAAAGCCCCAAAAAAGTCTGCGGGCTATAGAGCGTTTTCCGTTCGGGCTCCAGTACTCTGGAATGCCCTCCTGGTAGCAGTTCGAGATGCCACCTCAGTAGAAGCATTTAAGTCTCACCTTAAAACTCTTTTGTATACTCTAGCCTTTAAATAGACTCCCTTTTTAGACCAGTTGATCTGCCGCTTCTTTTCATTTTCTCCTATGTCCCCCTCTCCCTTGTGGAGGGGGTCCGGTCCGATGACCATGGATGAAGTACTGGCTGTCCAGAGTCGAAACCCAGGATGGACCGCTCGCCTGTGTATCGGTTGGGGACATCTCTACGCTGCTGATCCGCCTCCGCTTGGGATGGTTTCCTGTGGACGGGACTCTCGCTGCTGTCTTGGATCCGCTTTGAACTGAACTCTTGCGGCTGTGTTGGAGCCACTATGGATTGAACTTTCACAGTATCATGTTAGACCCGTCGCTTTCGGACCCTTGGGGGGGGGTTGCCCACATTTGAGGTCCTCTCCAACGTTTCTCATAGTCAGCATTGTCACTGGCGTCCCACTGGGTGTGAGTTTTCCTTGCCCTTTTGTGGGTTCTTCCGAGGATGTTGTAGTCGTAATGATTTGTGCAGTCCTTTGAGACATTTGTGATTTAGGGCTATATAAATAAACATTGATTTATTGATTGATTGATTGATATTTTAAAACATTTTATGAGTGGGGCCTTTTTGGATACCCAAGTGATTTAGTCAGAATGTATTTTTAAACTGTCATTGCTCAAAAAATAATGAATCAAAATCAACGTTGTTATGAATTATTGACCTATTCAAGGCTCCAATTACTTCACATCCAATATTCCACTTTGTAAAATTTTGAAAAGGGAAATATTGCATCTTTAACAAAAAAGGGCAAAAAATCATAAAAATATAATAATAAAAAAATGTATATCATTGACGGGTAAATCTGAAGTTGAGCTAGAGATTTAAGAATTGAAAATACAAATATTCTTATTGATATTTCACCTATTTTTTTAACATTTGTATGAATGGGGCCTCTTTGGATACCCAAGAGATTTAGTCAGAATTTATTTTTAAGCCGTCATTGCTCAAAAAATAATAATGGATAAAATTCAATGTTATGATAATATTTTGGGGGAAATTATTGCTCATTTTGGGTTTTTGCATTTTTTTTAAAACAAAATGAGCATTAAAAAAAACATGAGAAAGTAATAAAAACATATAATCCACAGATCGAAGTGCTGAAAGTAAAAAACAAGTATCACTTATTTTTTTTTATTTTTTATGAGTGAGACCCTTTGGGTCCCCAATAATCTTAGTGGGATTTTTTTGAAACTGTCATTGCTCAAAAAATAATAATGAATCCAAAACAATGTTATGAATTATTGGCCTATTTAAGGCTCCATTTACTTCACATCAAATATTCCACTTTGACAATATTTCTGAGGAAAATATTGCATATTTTGTGTTTTTGCCAAACAAAAAGAGCATAAAACAAATACAAAAAAAACACAAAGTAATAAAAACGTATAAGCGACGGATTAAAGTGATGAAAGTACAAAACAAGTATGACTTATTTTCAACGCTTTTATGAATGCCACCCTTTGGATAACCAAGAACTTTAGTGAGATTTTTATTTAAACTGTCATTGCTCAAAAAATAATAATGAATCAAAATCAATTTTATGAATAATTGACATATTTGAGGCTACAATTACTTCACAACAAATATTACACTTTGACAATATTTCTGGTAAAAATATTGCTTATTTTGTGTTTTTGCAATAATAAAACACTTTTTTTAAATGCAAAAAGAGCATAAAAAATTGTTTAATCGACAGATTGAAGTGTTAAAAGTAAAAAACAAGTACAACTTGTTTTTAAAAAATTTATGAGTGGGAACCTCTGGATCCCCAAGAATTTTTGTGGGATTTTTGTTTAAATTGTCATTGCTCAAAAAATAATAATGACTCAAAATCAATGTTATGAATTATTGACATATTTAAGGCTACATTTACTTCAAACAAATATTCCACTTTGACAATATTTTGGGGGAAAATATTGCTTTAGTGTTTTTGCCATATAAAAATAAAAAAAATGTAAAACAAAAAGAGCATTAAACAAAACAAAAAAACATGAAAAAGTAATAAAAAACGTATAAGTGACGGATTGAAGTGTTAAAAGTAAAAATAAAGTATGACTTATTTTTAACACTTTTATGAGTGGGACCCCTTGGATCCCCAAAGATTTTAGTGGGATTTTTGTTTAAACTGTCATTGCTCAAAAAATAATGACTTAAAATTAATGTTATGAACTATTGACCTATTCAAGGCTCCAATTACTTCACAACAAATATTACACTTCGAACCATTTTTTGGGGAAAATATTGCATATTTTGTGTTTTTGCCACATAAAATACGGTTTTGAGAAAAAGGGCAAAAAAAAAAAAAAAAAAATTAAAATTATATCGACAGACCTGAAGTTGATCTAGAGCAGGGGGGCTGTCACGCCAAATTTCTTCCCCCTTACTAAAACCTTCCCCCCCATTTACTTCCGGGGTCATGATTAATACAGATGTTTCGTTAACACTATATTATAAAAATCCAGACGTTTTGTTAACGCTATATTATAAAAAAAATTTAAAAACAATTTACAAACACAAGCTATGGGATGACCCATTTACTTCCGGGGTCACGTTTCCTCTTATGTCATCCCGTAGGTTGTGTTTGTAAATTGTTTTTTAAATTTTTTTATAATATAGCGTTAACAAAACGTCTGTATTTTTATAATATAGCGTTATATTTTTATAATATAGCGTTATATTTTTATAATATAGCGTTAACAAAACATCTGTATTAATCATGACCCCGGAAGTAAATGGGGAGTGAAGGTTTTTGTAGGGAGAAAAAATTGGGCGTGACAGCGCCCACACTTCTGCAGGTGAGCTACTTTTCAATTGACCAAGTCGAGGGGATCTACCTCATTCATATATATCATTTATATGTTTTTATTTATGAAACATACGTTTTTGTTAACATATCAAAGGTTTTTAATGATAATGCTATAATGTTTAACACATATAGAGTCCTTTCTTTCATGAAGGAAAGAATATAAGTTGGAGTATTACCTGATTTGGATGACTTGCATTGATTGGAATCTGACAGAAGTGCGGATAACGTCGGCATTTTCAAATGGAGAACAAAAGTCCTCCTTTCTGTCCAATACCACGTGAAAGTGGTTGGTTTTTGGCATCTTATTTGTCCATACTTTTTTTATACACTTTACAAGAAATCCATTAGCTCCGTAGCTTGCTAGCTTGTGAACGCCAGCTTTCTGAGACTCTTATTTTGTTAGCGCAGGCTAGAGGAAGCAGCGCTTTTATTGTGACAGCAGGTACGGCGCGAATGTGTTGAAATAAAAAGTGTTTCTCGCCTTCCTGTCTGTCACTTTTTCTTAATAATGAGCTCGCAGCAGCCAGTTTCATCTCACAAGAACTTCTGGTGTCGTGAATGACGTATTGGTGAAGATTGATGATCGCTAATTTTTATGTCGATCGACTAACACATGTTCCAAGATCGACAAGTAGCTTGCGATCGACGTAATGGGCACCCCTGATCTAGAGATTTAATCGTTAGATAAAATGTTTTATAAATAAATATATGACTTGTTTTTCATATGAGTGAGACCCTTCCGTGTGCCCACGACCAAACATGAGGAGAGCACTAGAGGTTAAAAAAAAAATTTAATAAATAAATTAAAAAAAAAAAATATATATATATATATAGGTGGGAAAAATCACAAGACTACTTCATCTCTACAGAACTGTTTCATGAGAGGTTCCCTCAATCATCAGGATATATATATATATATATATATATATATATATATATATATATATATATATATATATATATATATATATATATATAGTTTTGAAATTAAAAAAAATCAGATTTTTAGTGTTTGGACAGCCCTGCTGTATAGCATTCAGTTTGAGCAGACATAAAAAGAGCGGAGAAGGTCCTCACCTTGTGTCTTTGCTGCATGCTCGTGTTTCTCTTTAGATACATTGTCTGCACGCCGCACACCTGGGAACAGAAGAGGATTTGACCTCAGCGTAAAAAGATGCCATCAAACATAACATGCTTACCTGAGGGGCTCCTGTGACCGGATGGCGATCTCCGTGACGGAGAAGCGTTTCTATTGGTCAGCATTGGTGAGGTAGGCGGGACTAGGGCTGTGTTTGGGGCGAGAGCAAACAGAACATGATACACTGGCACAGATGTAAAAATAGACACATGAAAACGTGACTTCCAGCGTGTTCGTGATGGAGCATTAATGCTGAACATGGCGTCCCAATGCAATTACTCGCATGTCCGCCGCCTTAAGGCAGGGGTGTCCAAACTTTTTCCACTGACCCTCCAGCACTGAACAAAGAAAGCATGCGGGGGCTATTTTGATATTTTTTCACTTTCAAAACCATGTTCACATTGGTTACATTTGTAGTTAGGTTACCTTGATTTTGGCTATGGTTTTAATTTGATAATTGTTTTGTTTATATTATAATTGTGATATTTGAATGAAGACAATTGAATGTGTTGTGGCAGTTGCAGATGTCACCAATGCGGCGGTTTGACGAAACCCTCGGTTGCTTTACCACACGTTTTGAATGAACTGCCAACATAAGAACGTTCAACAGAAAGCACTTCAAGTTTAATGGCTTTGGGATTCATTGTTTAAATTTGTTTTAACTATTAAATGAACCTGAAATATGACTTATTTTATCTTTGTGGAAAATATTGGACAGAATGTGTTGTCAAGTTTATAAGAAGCGATGCAAGAAAAGTGCTCGATACCGTGGTAGAGCGCAATATGTATGTGTGGGAAAAATCACAAGACTACTTCATCTCTACAGAACTGTTTCATGAGGGGTTCCCTCAATCATCAGGAGATTTTAATAGAAGCATTCACATACAATGGTTTATACACAAGTTCCTCACTCTTATCGACAAACACTTTCCCAAAGGCTACACCCTAAGAAAAATATTCAAAAAGAACAACAATAAATTGAGCTACAGCTGTATGAATAACATACAACAAATCATTTCAAATCACAACAAAGCAATTGCAAAAGGACTGCCTACCCCCAGACTAAACGACTCTGAAACCAATAAGGAATGTATCTGTCGCAAAAAACCTGATTGCCCTCTCAACGGGGGGTGCTTACAAACATCAGTCGTTTACCAAGCAAAGGTAACACGCAAGGACATTAGCACATCCAACACGTACGTAGGATTAACCGAAGGAGCGTTTAAAGCCAGATGGAATAATAACAAGGCCTCCTTTAGAAACCAGACCTTGCGGAATTCTATAGAACTCAGCAAGCACATTTGGAACCTCAAAGACAATAATGTTGAATATTCAATAAAATGGCAAATCCTTGCATCCAGCACACCTTACAACAGTGGTAATAAAAGATGCAACCTATGCTTGAAAGAGAAACTGTTTATAATATATCATCCAGACCTGTCATCCCTCAACAAGCGCAGTGAAATCATTTCAACATGCCGTCAAAGAAGGAAACACCTCCTAGGTAACACATGAGCATATCACCACACCCTACGCCTGCCTGTACCCACCCACTCTGTGCCCTATATAAACCATTGTATGTGAATGCTTCCATTAAAATCTCCTGATGATTGAGGGAACCCCTCTTGAAACAGTTCTGTAGAGATGAAGTAGTCTTGTGATTTTTCCAACACACACACACATATATATATATATATATATATATATATCAATATGATATTAATATAGTAGCCCTATAGAGTAATATAGGGCCGGGCGATATATCGATAAACTCGATATATCGCGGGTTTGTCTCTGTGCGATATAGTAAATGACTATATCGTGATATTGGAGTATACATTCTCATGCAGTTGCTTTTAGCTGCAGGCATTACACTACAGGCATTTCCCACTCTGTCTTGTCTCTCCTTCTCACAGAGACCTAAAACAAGCGCACCTTCTTACACACGTCACGTGTACAGGTAGCGACATGGTAACATTAGCTGTGATGCTAACGGTGCTGTGCGGGTGGTAATACGAGAGAGATAAGGTGCGACTCTGGTAAAAAATGAAGGAATGATTAATTCCCAAGAAAAACAGCACAGGGTCTATTGTCTGGCGGTGGTTTGTCTTCAAGTGGGAAGATGTGGAACAATTATGCGGCAAAAGCGTGGATACAAAAAGTAGCACCACTGCTAATGTAGCATCATTTGAAAAGTCACCCGCTAGAAAATGAGTGCTTGAAACTACGCATGTCAACATCTTTGTTCGATGCCGCACCAACAAAATGCTGAAACAATTATTTCCAGATTGACACTGTATGAAAAAAATAGTCAACAACAGAAGGCGATCACGTCCGCAGGAACCTACCACATAGCGAAGGACATACACTATTTGATTTCCTATTACCGTATTTCCTTGAAATTGCCGCAGGGCATTTAGTATGCGCCTGCCTTGAATTACTGTCGGGTCAAACTCGCTTCCCAAAATAATTAGCGCATGCTTGGTATTACCGCCTGGTCAAACTTGTGACGTCGCGAGTGACACTTCCCCTGTCATCATTTTGAAAATGGAGGAGGCTGATTTCAATACCGGTATTTTGAAATTGCATAAAGGGAAGAAGATTAAGAGCTATTCAATAGGATTTAAGGTCCAAGCTTACATCACACTCAAATTTTTACTGCATACCTTTGGTAAGTGCCGGAGTGAGAAGAAGTTTTAAAATAATTAGCGCATGCTTACTTTTACCGCATGCCTCTGGTAAGCGCAGGAGTGAGAAGAGGTTTTAAATTTATTAGCGCCCCGGCCGCAATTCAAGGAAATATGGTATGCAGCTCTTTTTTTATTTGACACTTATTGAAATATTTTGTGTGACATCATGCACAAAAGTGCGCTTTATTTGTTTTAAACTATTGTAGTGGCGTTCAGTATAAAAAGTGCACTTTAATTTAGTGTTGTTTTGGTATGTCATCTTAGTGACATCATGCACAAAAGTGCACTCATAGCTTGTTTTAAAATGTCTGACAATCTTGCACTTTCTGTTTTGGAAATGACATGAATGTTTGTGCCACTGCTTAATAACTGTTTAATAAATACACTTTTGGTCAATTGACTTAGTTGTGATTTCCCTCTCTGCATGAAAGTTTAAAAGTAGCATATATTAATGCAGTATGAGGAAGAATGTTTTAAAGTAGACACATAGAATCATCATACTGCTGTGATTATATGCATCAAGTGTTCATTCAAGGCTAAGGCAAAATATGGAGATTAGGGCTGGGCGATATATCGCGGGTTTGTCTCAGTGCGATATAGAAAATGACTATATGGTGATATTCGAGCATACGTTCTCACGCAGTTGCTTTTAGCTGCGTGCATTAGACCACAGGCTCTTCCTACTCCTTGTGTCTCCTCACAGACAGCAAGCGCACAAACTTACACACGTCACATACTGTCACGTCATACGTCACATACGTGTACGCCCTCACGGAGCAGAGAGGTAGCGGACTGGGTAACGCTAGCTGTGGTGCTAGTGAAGCCGTGCGAGTTGTAATACGAGAGAAAGAAGATGCGAATGAAGGAAAAATTAATTCCCAATAAAAACAGCAGGGGGTCCATCGTCTGGCGGTGGTTTGGCTTCAAGCGGGAATATGTAGAACAGACAACCTAATTTGTCAAGTGTGGGCAAAAGCGTTGCTACCAAAAGTAGCATTACTGCTAATATGTAGCATTATTTGAAAAGTCACCTGTTAATAATTTTAATAAATACAGTTTTGGTCAATTGAGTTAGTTTTGGGTTCCCTCCGGCTACTCCGGCTTCCTCCCACCTCCAAAGACATGCACATGGGGATAGGTTGATTGGCAACACTAAATGGTCCCTAGTGTGTGAATGTGAGTGTGAATGTTGTCTGTCTATCTGTGTTGGCCCTACTATGAGGTGGTGACTTGTCCAGGGTGTACTCCGCCTTCCGCCCGATTGTAGCTGAGATAGGCGCCAGCGCCCCCCGTGACCCCAAAGGGGAATAAGCGGAAGAAAATGGATGGATGGATGGATTTAGTTGTGATTTCCCTCTCAGCCACGCCCAACAGAGAGCTAGCTGCGTGGCTAACGTTAGCTGCTAACGTAGCCGTACGAGAGAAAGATGCTGCGGATCTGGTAACAAAAGAAGGACGACTTAATTTCCAAGAAAAACAGCAGGGGGTCCATCGTCTGGCGGTGGTTTGGCTTCAAGCGGGAAGATGTCGAACAGACAACCATAATTTGTCAAGTGTGGGGGGAAAAAGCGTTACTATAAAAAGTAGCATTACTGCTATTATGTAGCATCATTTGAAAAGTCACTCGCTAAAGAATGAAGAGAATTTCATAACAATCGCTGTAGCTTCCTAAAGTAGCCTTAAGCTTGACGCTCCTCTAGTATCACATTCACTCCGCTTGCTGCGGCAACAACAAAACAAAACTCCAGACGTTCTTCTTCGTTCGTATGGTTTACTTGTCAACTTAATAATTCAAAACATAAAACAGTCACGATGTGGGAACAAACGAATGACAAAATAAAGAGAGTTTGTTGCAGTACTCGTTAGGAAAAGTATGAATGAGAATAAGTATGAGTGAGATAAAAAAAACTGTGTGGCTCGATTCCACCGCACCTGACAGCAATTACCCATAACACCTTGCGACCAAAAGCCCCCTTACCACACAGATCCTTCCGCCATACATGCACTTAAAACAGTTACGTCATCAAATCATTTTGACAAATGTAATAATTACAACTAAAGTGAGCTTTGTATAAATACTTTAAGCATTCAATATATACATTTTCTCATCATGCAAATAAAGTAAATAGTCCCCTTTTGGCTGAATAAACATAAAGCACCTTCCATAAAATGTAAATTAACTTAAACAGCATTTAGGCTGCTACAATCGTAGTAACATACCACATAGTGAAGGACGAATACTATTTGATTTCCTATCATGCAGCTCATTTTTATTTGACACTTAAAATGTCTCTGACAATCTTGCAATTGATGTTTTGGAAATGACTTGAATGTTTGTGCCATTGCTTAATAACTGTTTAATAAATACACTTTTGGTCAATTGACTTAGTTGTGATTTCCCTCTCAGCATGAAAGTTTAAAAGTAGCATATATTAATGCAGTTAGTTCTTCACTCAAACTTTCCTCATCCACAAATCTTTCATCCTCGCTCAAATTAATTGGGAAATTGTCGATTTCTCGGTCCGAATAGCTCTTGCTGCTTAAGGCTATGATTATAAACAATGTGAGGATGTGAGGAGCCCTACAACCCGTGTGGTCACGCGCACATCGTCTGCTACTTCCGGTACAGGCAAGTAGGGCTGGGCGATATATGAATATATACGATATATCGCAGGTTTGTCTCTGTGCGATATAGAAAATGACCATATCGTAATATTCGAGTATGCGTTCTCACGCAGGACTTTTAGCTGCGGGCGTACACTTCAGGCTCTCCTCGCTCTTTCCTGTCTCTCCTCACAGACAAGCAGGCTCACATTCTTACATACGTCAAAAACTGTCACATCACCCGTCACATACACGCTTTCGCCCAACAAAGAGCTAGCGGCTCACGTAGCTGTACGAGAAAAAGATGCTGCGGCTCTGGTAGAAAATGAAGGAAGACTTAATTCCCAATAAAAACAGCAGGGTTTCCATCGTCTGGCGGTGGTTCGACTTCAAGTAGGAATATGTCGAACAGACAACCGTAATTTGTCAAGTGTGGGGGGAAAAAGCGTTACTATAAAAAGTAGCATTACTGCTAATATGTAGCATCATTTGAAAAGTCACTCGCTAGAGAATGAAGAGAATTTAATAACCTTAGTAACATACCACATAGTGAAGGATGAATACTATTTGATTGCCTATTATGCAGCTCATTTTTATTTGACACTTAAAATGTCTCTGACAATCTTGCACATTATGTTTTGGAAATGACTTGAATGTTAGTGCCATTACTTAATAACTTTAATAAATACACTTTTGGTCAATTGACTTAGTTGTGATTTCCTTCTCTGCATGAAAGTTTAAAAGTAGCATATATTAATGCTACATAAAGAAGAATGTTTTAATGTAGACACATAGAATCATCATACTGCTGTGATTATATGCATCAAGTGTTCATTCAAGGCTAAGGCAAAATATCGTAATATATATTGTATATCGCGATATGGCCTAAAAATATCACGATATTAAAAAAGGCCATATCGCCCAGCCCTAATTCCATACATTTAAAGGCCTACAGAAACCCACTACTACCGACCACGCAGTCTGATAGTTTATATATCAATGATGAAATATTAACATTGCAACACATGCCAATATGGCCGCTTTAGTTTCCTAAATTACAATTTTAAATTTCCCGCTAAGTTTCTAGTTGAAAACGTCGCGGAATGATGACGCGTGTTTGTGACGTCTCGGGTTGTAGCGGACATATTAGCATCTAAAAGTCGTCTCTTTTCATCACATAATTACACACTAATTTGGACATCGGTGTTGCTGAATCTTTTGCAATTTGTTCAATTAATAATGGAGACGTCAAAGAAGAATGCTGTTGTTGGAAAGCGGTGGATTGCAGCTGCCTTTAGCAACCAAAACACAGCCAGTGTTTCTTTGTTTGTTGTGAAGCTTTAACACAGAGCGGTCAAGCGAACATGTTTCTCTACGTCATGGGTGTCAAACTCTGGCCCGCGGGCCAAATTTGGCCCAGCGTGTATTTTCGTTTGGCCCTTGAGGCGATATCAAATTAACATTAGAGCTGGCCCGCCGGTATTATACAGCGGCGGTGTCGCTGTAACACCGCATTCACCGCTAATACTCATACTTGCTAGCCCTCACCCCCGATTTTCCAAGGAGACTCCCAAATTTCAGTGCCCCTCTTGAAAATCACCAGGAGGCAACCATTCTCCCAAATTTCTCCCGATTCCCACCTGGACAACAATATTGGGGGCGTGGTCTAAAGGCACTGCCTCAAGCGTCCTCTAAAACCTTTCGTCACGACCGCTTTTCCTACGTAGAAACAGCGTGCCGGCCTAGTCACATGATATATGTGGCTTTTACACACACACACACACACACACACACACACACACACACACAAGCTAATGCAATGCAAGCTTGGTCAACAGCCATACAGGTCACACTGAGGGTGGCCGTAAAAATAACTTTAATACTGTTACAAATATGCGCCACACTGTGAACCAACACTAAACGAGAATGACAAGCAAATTTCGGGAGAACATCCGCACTGTGACACAACATAAACAAAACAGAACAAATACACAGAACCCCTTGCAGCACTACCTCTTCCTGGACGCTACAATATACAAATGTATTATTAGCCTGTGGGAAAAGTTTATTTTGATATTTACCTGAGAAGGCTGCAAATAGAAAAGAGGCATTCAATTTCTATTCAAATTTGATTTGATATGCCATTGCTATTTTTAAATTATTAGTATTATTTGAAACTCGATTTTGCATGTCACTATAAAGTTACATAAGTCTCGCTTGTTCAATATTCAAACTTGTTTGGGTCCCTATCAAAAGGTTAATTTGTTCAACCTTGGCCTGCGGCTTTGTTCAGTTTTAAATTTTGGCCCACTCTGTATTTGAGTTTGACACCCCTGCTCTACGTCTACCAGCAAGTTTTTGGATGGGAAGATTGTTATCTTACGTCGGCTCTTACCGGAGACTTCAGTGGATTATGCGACCTCTTCCTGCAGCTCAAAAAGGCAGCTGTGATCTTGGCTTCTCGGCTTCTCTCAGAGACACTGGCGTTCACCGCAGCCATTTGACTTTCAGGTATGACTTTATAATCTCACTAAAACACCATCCATCCATTTTCTACCGCTTATTCCCTTTTGGGGTCGCGAGGGGCGCTAGCGCCTATCTCAGCTACAATCGGGCGGAAGGCAGGGTACACCCTGGACAAGTCGCCACCTCATCGCAGGGCCAACACAGATAGACAGACAACATTCACACTCACATTCACACACTAGGGCCAATTTTAGTTTTGGCCAATCAACCTATCCCCAGGTGCATGTCTTTGGAGGTGGGAGGAGCCTATCCCCAGGTGCATGTCTTTGGAAGTGGGAGGAAGCCGGAGTACCCGGAGGGAACCCACGCATTCACGGGGAGAACATGCAAACTCCACACAGAAAGATCCCGAGCCCGGATTTGAACCCAGGACTGCAGGACCTTCGTGTTGTGAGGCAGACGCACTAACCCCTCTTCCACTAAAACACCAATAACACAATAAGCAGATAAGGCATTTTCCAGAATTATCCTAGTAAATGTGAAGTGAATTATATTTATATAGCGCTTTTCTCAAGTGACTCAAAGCGCTTTACATAGTGAAACCCAATATCTAAGTTACATTTAAACCAGTGTGGGTGGCACTGGGAGCAGGTGGGTAAAGTGTCTTGCCCAAGGACACAACGGCAGTGACTAGGATGGCGGAAGCGGGAATCGAACCTGCAACCCTCAAGTTGCTGACACGGCCGCTCTACCAACCGAGCTATACCGCCGCATTCACGGGGAGAACATGCAAACTCCACACAGAAAGATCCCGAGGCTGGATTTGAACCCAGGACTGCAGGACCTTCGTATTGTGAGGCAGACGCACTAACCCCTCTGCCACCGTGAAGCCACTAAAACACCAATAACACAATAAGCAGATAAGGCATTTTCCAGAATTATCCTAGTAAATGTGAAGTGAATTATACTTGTATTTATATAGCGCTTTTCTCAAGTGACTCAAAGCGCTTTACATAGTGAAACCCAATATCTAAGTTACAATTAAACCAGTGTGGGTGGCACTGGGAGCAGGTGGGTAAAGTGTCTTGCCCAAGGACACAACGGCAGTAACTAGGATGGCCAGTGTGGGTGGCACTGGGAGCAGGTGGGTAAAGTGTCTTGCCCAAGGACACAACAGCAGTAACTAGGATGGCACAAGTGGGAATCGAACCTGCAACCCTCAAGTTGCTGACACAGCCGCTCTACCAACCGAGCTATACCGCCGCATTCACGGGGAGAACATGCAAACTCCACACAGAAAGATCCCGAGCCTGGATTTGAACCCAGGACTGCAGGACCTTCGCATTGTGAGGCAGACGCACTAACCCCTCTGCCACCGTGAAGCCACTAAAACACCAATAACACAATAAGCAGATAAGGCATTTTCCAGAATTATCCTAGTAAATGTGAAGTGAATTATATTTATATAGCGCTTTTCTCAAGTGACTCAAAGCGCTTTACATAGTGAAACCCAATATCTAAGTTACATTTTTTAAACCAGTGTGGGTGGCACTGGGAGCAGGTGGGAAAAGTGTCTTGCCCAAGGACACAACGGCAGTGACTAGGATGGCGGAAGCGGGAATCGAACCTGCAACCCTCAAGTTGCTGACACGGCCGCTCTACCAACCGAGCTACACCGCCGCATTCACGGGGAGAACATGCAAACTCCACACAGAAAGATCCCGAGCCTGGATTTGAACCCAGGACTGCAGGACCTTCGTATTGTGAGGCAGACGCACTAACCCCTCTTCCACCGTGAAGCCACTAAAACACCAATAACACAATAAGCAGATAAGGCATTTTCCAGAATTATCCTAGTAAATGTGAAGTGAATTATATTTATATAGCGCTTTTCTCAAGTGACTCAAAGCGCTTTACATAGTGAAACCCAATATCTAAGTTACATTTAAACCAGTGTGGGTGGCACTGGGAGCAGGTGGGTAAAGTGTCTTGCCCAAGGACACAACGGCATTAACTAGGATGGCCAGTGTGGGTGGCACTGGGAGCAGGTGGGTAAAGTGTCTTGCCCAAGGACACAACGGCAGTAACTAGGATGGCCAGTGTGGGTGGCACTGGGAGCAGGTGGGTAAAGTGTCTTGCCCAAGGACACAACGGCAGTAACTAGGATGGCACAAGTGGGAATCGAACCTGCAACCCTCAAGTTGCTGGCACGGCCACTGTACCAACCGAGCTATGCCATGTGTTTATTACATCTGAAACGCTCCCACTGCCCCTCCCTGGAGCCGTCGCCTTTCCTTTCCTTTTTTTTATTGCTTCACTCTAACTTTCCTCATCCACGAATCTTTCATCCTCGCTCCAATTAATGGGGAAATCGTCGCTTTCTCGGTCCAATGTGAGAATGTGAGGAGCCCTACAAGCCGTAACGTCACGCGCACATCGTTTGCTACTTCCGGTACAGGCAAGGCTTTTCTTATTAGCGACCCAAAGTTGCGAACTTTATCGTGGATGTTCTCTACTAAATCCTTTCAGCAAAAATATGGCAATATGGCAAAATGATGAAGTATGACACATAGAATGGACCTGCTATCCCCGTTTAAATAAGAACATCTCATTTCAGTAGGCCTTTAAAACACGCACTTTCACATCATGCACATTGAAGTCTTCACAGTCTGCATTGTGCAGCGCATGGCATGCCACGTAAAGCTATTTTAGCTCATTAATGTATGCACAAAAACAGAGAAATGACGTCGACAAAGCCTGAAGTGCGGCTGTTTTTTTTGTTTTTTTTTTGTTATTGTGCGTGTGAAATGTAACTCACCTGCCAACGCCGCCGGACGACTCGGAACTACCTGGGTCATCTTGACACCCAGCTGACAGGAACCTAGTAGCGGGGTAAAAAACAACACTTGGGTAGGATGGAGGGAGCGGTGAGATGAGTCAGGGTGGAGTGAGGAGAGAAGGATGCTGAAAAGGAGGGGAGGGGGAGGGGAGGAGGAGAGGAGGGGGGAGGAAAGGGGGGGGGGCACTTCCTGTTTTCCTGACTTGCTAGCTAGCGCTAACATTCTCCCTCGCTTCGGTCGACAGTTAAACGCCAAAATAAACAGTAAAAATACTCAAATGTGTGGAATCTGACACTACTTACTCCGCCGCTTGACATAAGCGCGCGTATCTCGTGATATTGTATGATTTGACGATAATTTGACCGTTAATAGCCGCCTCATAGTCGACACACGTATCTCCCCTCCCCGCCCCTCGGTCACGTGGCCTCGTTAGGGACGTCGAGACGTATGCGCACGTGCCGCGCGCAGCCGAGGCCCGGCGGCGTGATGACGTCAGCGCCAGCTGATCCGGCCGCCTGGCTGGTGATGACGTCACCCCCTGGCGCTGTTCTGTTTTATTTTGTACTGTTTTTGTACATAGTTGGATTATTGTTTCTCGTCTGTTTGTTTGTAAATGTTGAAATTTATAAAAAAAAAAAAAAAAAAAAAGGCTGTTGATGACGTCACCGACAGGCTCCGGAATTGTTTGCCGCCATCGATTTCGGGTGATTAAAAATAAATAAAGTGTTTTCTTTAAAATAATGTTTTGACACATTCTAAAAATACTATTAAATTAGTAAAAAAAAAAAAAAAAAAAGGAAAATGGAATTTGATTATTTTATTAGTAGATTGCACAGTACAGTACATATTCCGTACAATTGACCACCAAATAACACCCCAATTAGTTTTTCAAAATGTTTAAGTCAGAGTCCACGTAAATCAAGTCATGGTAAAAAAAAAAAGAGCAAACAGGTTGTAAGAAAACATTGTAATGTCGACTCTAATAAGACAAAATTTATTTTTTGTTTTTGCCATAAAATTTACAGATATATCTGTAGTTGATCAAATGATGGTTGAAAGTAAAAAAAAAAGCAAGTATGACTTATTTTTACTTTTATCCTTTTACTGGATTTTTTAAAGTGTCATTGCTTCAAAAAAATGTTTTTAAAAAATCTGTCATTTACCTATTTAAGGCTCCAAAAACTTCCAGCAAATAATTTTTGAGATTTGCCATAAAAAACAGGGATTTAATTTACAGAAAGGGCATGAAACAATAAAATATGCTTTAACTTGATATCCATAGATAGACCTGAGGTTGATTAGAGTTTAGTGTTGAATAATCCATGCATTTTAAAAATGATTTAACATGTTTATGGGTCTCTGGGACCAAACTTGATAGGAGCCCTAAAAAGTAAAAAAAAAAAAAAGTCAATATATTGTACTGGTTTTGAAAATGAGAAATATCAAAATGATTACATTTTTCAGTGTAAAAAGTTTAGACAGCCCAGAATTAATGGTTATTTAGGATCTTTATTGGCCATCATGCATCATACATTAGTGGCCAGTGACAGTGTTGGACCACCCAGAGAGCAGCACTTTCTACAATGAGGACAGCAGCCACACAAAGAAATACTTCCAAATGTGACTTCATTCTTCTCTGTATAGCTAAAGTTAGGTTTCCATGTTTTCTGGCAGGCGAGCAGCAATAATACACAACGTGACAGTCCAAACAATGACCCCAAAAAAAATCTATACATTGTGACTGTTCTATTTATGTAAGCGAGGACGCGGGTGAAGGAAAACAAAATCTAAATGGTTTATATCTTTATTGGCGAATCCAGAGATTCTGCAGTTCTTCTCAAATTCCACATGTTGTGAAATCAATATAAATACATTTTTTTAAAAGATGTATTGGATGCGATGTGTTGCCGTCACATGCTGGCCTCCTCCCAACAAACACAGAAGATAATAATTGGTGAACATTAATGTCCTTTCTGTTGGAACAAAAATGATAGATTTTTTTTAAATTTTTATAAACACCGCCTCCAAGATGCTGGTGATGAACATCGTCCGAGTCCTCATCCCAGCTGTGAGGCCGTCAGCTCTGACCTCACCTTGGTTTATGCTAACAAACTCAAAGTCCTCCCAAAAAACAAAAGATGTCTACTGATGGAAATGGGTCGTGAAAATGAACACACCCATAGGATGGTCCTGATAAAAAATAGTGAGCGGCGCTGTGTGGGTCAGGAAATCCCAGCTCTAGTAAAATGCCACCATCGCCCCCCGGTGGCCAGTCTTTAGATCTGCAGGGAGAGGGCCAAGTGAGCGTGTGACGAGTGAGGGAGGACAAGTCAGGTGAAGGTGAAGCGCTTACGTCATCAATGTCCTCGTCGTCGTCGCCAATGTCGTCAAACTGGATGTCCTCGTCGTCTCCGGGACCGAAAGTGTCTGTCTCGTTGATCTTGGCTATTGTTAGGAAATAAAGGTGGAGTTATTAGACGTGTGAAGGAAGCAGTGGCTAATATAACAACAGTATGGATATATACACTAAGTATCTACACCGCACTTTGTATTTTAAAAAAAAGGTTAAAATTAGGCTTTTTACTAATCATGTACGTTTTTATTGTGTTATTTTCTATGTTATTTATTCCTTTTTTTTACTACAATTATTCTCTCAATGTTATGTTTTTATTAATGTACAGAACAGGCCAAAAGTTTGGAGACACCTTTTCATCAAAAGTCTTGTCTTTATTTTCATGACTATTTACATTGTAGATTGTCAGTGGAGGCATCAAAACTATGAATGAACACATGTGGAGGTGTGGCAGTGTATAGCTCGGTGGGTAGAATGGCCGTGCCAGCAACTTGAGGGTTCCAGGTTCGATCCCTGCTTCCGCCATACTAGTCACTGCCGTTGTATCCTTGGGCAAGGCACTTTACCCACCTGCTCCCAGTGCCACCCACACTGGTTTATATGTAACTTAGATATTGGGTTTCACTATGTAAAAGGCCTTTGAGTCACTAGAGAAAAGCGCTATATAAATATAATTCACTTCACTTATGTACAAAAAAAGGTGAAATAACTGAAAACATGTTTTATATTCTAGTTTCTTCAAAATAGCCACTCTTTGCTCTGACCCTCAGCACACTCTTGGCATTCTCTCCATGAGTCTTTAAAAGGTAGTCACCCAAAATGGTTTTCACTTCACAGGTGTGCTTGAAGCTCATCTAGCGAATGCCAAGAGTGTGCAAAACAGTAATCAGAGCAAATGGTGGCTATTTTGAAGAAACTAGAATATAAAACATGTTTTCAGTTATTTCCCCTTTTTTTTGTTAAGTACATAACTCCACATGTGTTCATTCATAGTTTTGATGTGACAATCTACTATGTAAATAGTCATGAAAATAAAAAAAAAACAAATTGAATGAGGAGAAGGTGTGTCCAAAGTTTTGGCCTGTACTGTACATTTTTATTATATCTTTTTTATTGTGTTATTTTCTATGTTATTTATTGCTCCAATTATTTTCTCAATGTTATGTTTTTATTAATATATAGCACAGGCCAAAAGTTTGGACACGCCTTCTCATTCAATGTGTTGTCTTTATTTTATGACTATTTACATTGTAGATAGTCAAATCAAAACTATGAATGAACACATGTGGAGTTATGTACTTAACAAAAAAAAGGGGAAATAACTGAAAACATGTTTTATATTCTAGTTTCTTCAAAATAGCCACGCTTTGCACAATCTTGGCATTCTCTCCATGAGTTTCAAGAGGCAGTCATCTAAAATGGTTTTCACTTCACAGGTGTGCTTGAAGCTCATGGAGAGAATGCCAAGAGTGTGCAAAGCAGTAATCAGAGCAAATGGTGGCTATTTTGAAGAAACTAGAATGTTTTCAGTTATTTCCCCTTTTTTTGTTAAGTACATAACTCCACATGTGTTCATTCATAGTTTTGATGCCTTCAGGGACAATCTACAATGTAAATAGTCATGAAAATAAAGAAAACACATTGAAACAGGAGGAGGTGTGTCCAAAGTTTGGGCCTGTACTGTACGTTTTTACAATATTTTCCCATTGTGTTATTTTCTATGTCATTTATTGCTAATTACTCCAATTATTCTCTCAATGTTATGTTTTTGTTAATGTACATGTATTTTTTATGTTTCCAAATATAAGTTAGTTATTTCCTCAGCCATGTTGTCATTGTCAATAGTGCTGTGTGTGTTCTATTGTGTTGCTACATAAAGTCTGATTGAGTTAGGTGTGATTATGACACACTCACCGTGCTCTGGCAGCTCGCCGTACGCTTTGAGACTGCGAGCCTCGTCTGCGTTGTACTTGAGGATGACGTCGGCCTTGTTGTCCTGCAATGGGACGGCACAGCAAGCGTTATATACCGTCAAAACAACACCTTGAAGCCAAAGGTCTGTTGAGCGGAGGAAGCGTCACCTGGTAATCCCTCAGCCCCACCAGGATGATGTCGGACGTGTTGATCCAAACCTGGACCCAACAGAGAGCGGAGATCAGCCGACAAGACCACGTGGTCGCACGGAACCCCGGGAGTCAGTGACAACAAGCTGTATGTTTCACAACGTTCCTACCTTTTTCCGGAGTTTTCCTCGGATGTGGCAGAGCCGCTTGGTGCCGTCAAAGCACATGGCCTCCAGACGACCGTTCCCCAACATTTTGATCACCTGAGCGTATTCTGGTACAGATACCAAATAAGTAAGCAGAAATAATTTGAATACAATTAGTGAACATAAGACAACACTGGAGATTGATAACTGACATTTTGACATATATATGTGCCCCCCCTTATTATTACAACAACAGAACTCCATCAGCAGTTACAATTTATACATTGATGATAGCAGTATGTAGTATTAAACAATTAGTGGATTAGATAGTAATAACCACTTCATATTCCCTGATTCAATGAAATAACACGACAGAGATGGACGACATGAAGACGACAGAAAAGATGTTGCTGCCAAAAGTCCAAACTTTGTGTAAATATTTTGACGAATAACAGATTAGTATAAAAGTAAAGCAGAGACAGCAGCTCACACATTCTCATACTTTCTGTAACATCCAGGAAGAAATGATGTCAGCCAGCTTTATAAATGTCTGAACTATAATCTACGTGAAGGAACAAGAGAATTGTTTTTAATAGACGTTGGCAAAATTTCTAGGTTCAGGGAAACCTGACAATGTATTAAATCCATAAACTGCTATAGAATTGAGTAGATGGCGAGTTATTGGGATGACCTTGGGATATTCTTTACATGCATTTATTTAGTTTTTCTTTATCTTAATACATATTATTAGTCAGACCAACAAAATATTACACAATAATAATAATAATACAATTCCAATAACAAAACAAAACCCGGCCAAACAACAGTCAGAATATCAATCAACAATTGAGAGAAGACACAAAACAATCGAAAAGTAGTCACACAAAAATGAATACTATCAACAACAGTATGAATAATAATAATAATTCAAAACATAGTAGAAATGACTCTTTTACATGATCGTCATAGCCATTTATAAAAAGTAAAATAAAAACATTAAAAAAATTAACAATAGTGTCAGCTATTTTTCTGTTGATTTTAACAATTTTAGTGAACCTGATTAAATAATCCAAAATTAATCAAACATTTAAATTTTCTTCCATTACGTGATATTCTTTGGGTTAGTTAACTAATACTTTTACTTTTCTTTCATGCCTTTATTTATTTAGTTGTTTTATTAAATTATTATCATTAATCAGTCCAACAAAATAATACACAATAATACAATTCCAAAACCGGCCCAGCAACATTCAGAACAGCCATCAGGAGGACACACACACATGACACAAAACAATCCAAAACTAGTCAAACAAAAATGATTAATATCGACAACAGTATCAATAATAATCAGAATAAAAACATTTTAAAAATGAACAATAGTGTCAGCTATTTTTCTGGTAATTGTAACGTTTCTACTCAACTTAATTAAATAATCAAAAATTCATCAAACGCTTTACATATTTTCCATTACGTGATATTCTTTGGGTTAGTTTAATACATTTACTTTTCTTTTCATGCATTTATGACAAATTATAAGGGAGCAATGTTTTGAAGATCACTTCCAAAAAACAGGTCACACATTTCTGTATTGTCTTAATTGGTAACAGAGGACAAAAATGTCATTTTAAATTGATTTTTGAACTTAAAAAAATTCATAGCTCCCTTAATTATGGCCTATCACAAGGGTTCAAATACCAAATGAAAGCTTGTTTCCCAGTATTTTTGCTATGGTGTCAATGTCTTTGAATATGTTTTACTTTCCAAATGTTTTGTAGTATATCTGGTGGATTATTTTAGGTGTCTATTAATCTCTTCCATAAAAAGTAACCGTGACAGAACACTTGGGCGAGGTCTTTTTATGACTCACCTCAGTTTGTCAACAATGAAATGGTGAAGGAGTGAAGATGGTGACAAATACTCACCCTGTCCGTCCTCTTTGAACACCAGCTCTCTCTTCTCAGACTCATTTTCGTTCTTTCCACGCCGCCGATTCTTTCCTCCCTTACCTGGAAGTTAAGAGGGGACGTGACAAATTGTTGATGTTGGAGTTCAATGAAGACAAGCCTGAAATAGTCTTGGCAAGTTTGTGGTTTGAGTAACATGAGACCTCAAGAAACAACTACATTGAACAAAAGGGGTGATATTAAGACTATGTCTACACTGAGTCAGATAACCCCTTAAATGAATAATTATTTTGCCTAAGCCCCGTTTCTGCCACACTAAACTATCGTTTAAGGTTCTCCTCCTCAAACAAATTTTTCCCCGGGTAAGTGTGCCGTGTAATTTCTTGAATCTCCGACTCTTAGCTTTGTATGGACACATTGATCGTTTACAAACAAAGTTTGGAGGGAAAGTGACGCCAGTAAAATTGCGCCACAGCCACCTTTATAATAAAGTGGTTCCGTAACTCGGAGTTCACCACTGGAAATATAGAGGAGAGTCATCCAGACACGCCCGTGTTTCTCCTTCTTTTACACGTACAGACGCTAGTGGAAATCACACACGAATACCTTAAGAGAAAGCGCTTGCAGCTATTTGGGATACAACACTTCTCAGACGGCAAGAGAACTTTCGAATGTCCAGGTCAACTGTGATTCTACTTACCGAGAAACTTAATCCATTTGTCAAGGGAGAGACAACGAGAATACGGGCTCCCGTGGATGTGATAAAAAAGAAAGTATTGTATTACTTTCCTCCCCCCAGCCACTTCGTCCAGGTCTTCCCTGGGGATCCCGAAGCGTTCTCAGGCCAGCCGGGAAACATAGTCTTCCCAAAGTTTCCTGGGTCTTCCCCGTGGCCTCCTACCGGGGACGTGCCCTAAACACCAGATGCCCGAACCACCTCATCTGGCTCCTCTCCATGTGGAGGAGCAGCGGCATAACTTTGAGCTCCTCCCGGATGACAGAGCTTCTCACCCTATCTCTAAGGGAGAGCCCCACCAAACTCATTTGGGCCACTTGAACCTGTAATCTTATCCTTTCGGTCATAACCCAAAGCTCATGACCATAGGTGAGGATGGGAACGTAGATCGACCAGTAAATTGAGAGCTTTGCCTTCCGGCTCAGCTCCTTCTTCTCCACAACAGATGGATACACCGTACGCATTACTGAAGACGCCGCACCGATCTGCCTGTCGATCACACCATCCACTCGTAAACAAGACTATGAGGTACTTAAAGTCCTCCCCAACCCAGGGATGGCACTCCACCCTTTTCCGGGTGAGAACCATAGACTCGGACTTGGAGGTGCTGATTCTCATTTGGATTTCAGTTCATTGAAATACCACAACACTGGATATCGTTCAGATAAGTTACATTTAAGAACTTGCACACAAAGCAACACTGGAGGTGACGATGGCGTGGGCATTTTCTGCACATGCGTATTAGGGGGCGTTGCGACGGCGGACTGGGAGAAGGGGGGGGGGTCTTAAAGGCCTACTGAAAGCCACTACTAGCGACCACGCAGTCTGATAGTTTATACATCAATGATGAAATATTACATTGCAACACATGCCAATTCAGCCTTTTTAGTTTACTAAATTACAATTTTAAATTTCCCGCTAAGTTTCTAGTTGAAAACGTAGCAGAATGATGACGCGGGTTTGTGACGTCTTGGGTTGTAGCGGACATATTAGCCCAGCACCACACACGGCCAAAAGTCGTCTCTTTTCATCGCATAATTACACAGTAATTTGTACATCTGTTTTGCTGAATCTTTTGCAATTTGTTCAATTAATAATGGAGACTATAAAGAACAATGCTGTTGGTGGAAAGCAGTGGATTGCAGTTGCCTTTAGCACCAAAAAACAGCCGGTGTTTCTTTGTTTGTTGTGAAGCTTTAACACAGAGCGGTGTAGCGAACATGTTTCTCTACGTCAACCAGCAAGATTTTGGATGGTAAAATTGTTTTACCGGAGACATCAGTGGATTATGGGACCTCCTCCTGTAGCTGTCAAAAAGGCAGCTGTGATCTTGGCTCCTCGGCTTCTCTCAGAGACACTGGCGTTCACAGCAGCCATCTGAGTTTCAGGTATGACTTTAAAATCTCACCGAAACACTATTAAAACAATAAGCAGATAAGGGATCTTCCAGAATTATCCTAGCAAATGCGGTCCCACTGCCGCCGCCCGGAGCCGTCGCCTTTTCTTTTTTTTTTGTGTTTCACTCTAACTTTCCTCATCCACAAATCATTCATCCTCGCTCAAATTAATGGGGAAATTGTCGCTTTCTCGGTCCGAATAGCTCTTGCTGCTGGAGGCTCACATTATAAACAATGTGAAGATGTGAGGAGCCTTACAACCGGCGACGTCACGCGCACATCATCTGCTACTTCCGGTACAGGCAAGGCGCTTGGGACATCTCTGCGCTGCTGATCCGCCTCCGCTTGGGATGGTTTCCTGCTGGCTCCACTGTGGACGGGACTCTGGCTGCTGTGTTTGATCCGCTTTGGACTGGACTCTTGCGGCTGTGTTGGATCCACTATGGATTGAACTTTCACAGTATCACGTTAGACCCGCTCGACATCCATTGCTTTCCTCCTCCCCAAGGTTCTCATAGTCATCATTGTCACCGACGTCCCACTGGGTGTGAGTTTTCCTTGCCCTTATGTGGGCCTACCGAGGATGTCGTAGTGGTTTGTGTTGTGGCTTGTGCAGCCGTTTGAGACACTAGTGATTTAGGGCTATATAAGTAAACATTGATTGATTAGTGACCAAAAGTTGCAAAATTTATCGTCGATGTTCTCAACTAAATCCTTTCAGCAAAAATATGGCAATATCGCGAAATGATCAAGTATGACCAGAGGTGGGTAGTAATGCGCTACATTTACTCCGTTACATTTACTTGAGTAACTTTTGGGATAAATTGTACTTCTACGAGTAGTTTTTATGCAACATACTTTTACTTTTGTATATTTATAGAGAAGAAATGCTTATTTTACTCCGTTCCATTTATCTACATTCAGCTCGCTACTCGCTACTTTTTTTTTATCGATCTATTAATGTTTGTTTTGGTTAATGACAGAGCTTCAAAGTAGAATCTACGCATGCCTGCGTTTCACCAATCACATGCAGTCACTGGTGACGTTGGACCAATCAAACAGAACCAGGCGGTCACATGACCCGACTTAAACAAGTTTAAAAACTTATTCGGGTGTTACCATTTAGTGGTCAATTGTACGGATTATGTACTGTACTGTGCAATCCACTAATACAAGTTTCAATCAATCAATCAAAAGTGTAAAGGAAAAAATACACTTTTAAAGTGTATTTTTTCCTTTACACTTTTGATTGATTGATTGAAAAAAATACACTTTTAAAGTGTATTTTTACCTTTACACTTTTGATTGATTGAAACTTGTATTAGTGGATTGCACAGTACAGTACATAATCCGTACAATTGACCACTAAATGGTAACACCCGAATAAGTTTTTAAACTTGTTTAAGTCGGGTCATGTGACCGCCTGGTTCTGTTTGATTGGTCCAACGTCACCAGTGACTGCATGTGATTGGTGAAACGCAGGCATGCGTAGATTCTACTTTGAAGCTCTGTCATTAACCAAAACAAACATTAATAGATCGATTAAAAAAAAGTAGCGAGTAGCGAGCTGAATGTAGATAAATGGAACGGAGTAAAATAAGCATTTCTTCTCTATAAATATACAAAAGTAAAAGTATGTTGCATAAAAACTACTCGTAGAAGTACAATTTATCCCAAAAGTTACTCAAGTAAATGTAACGGAGTAAATGTAGCGCATTACTACCCACCTCTGGTCATACTTGATCATTTCGCGATATTGCCATATTTTTGCTGAAAGGATTTAGTAGAGAACATCGACGATAAATTTTGCAACTTTTGGTCACTAATCAATCTTCACAATAAAAGTGCCGCTCCATCGCGCCTGCGCTAACAAAATAAGAGTCTCCGAAAGCCAGCGCAAACAAGCTAGCAAGCTACGGAGTTTGCCGCCAATGTGTTTCTTGTAAAGTGTATAAAAACGAATATGGCAGCTGGACAAATAAGATGCGAAAAACCAACGACTTTCATGTGGTATTAGACGGAAAGGAGGAACTTTTTTTTCCCTCCATTTGAAAACCTGGACGTCTGATTCCAATCAATGCAAGTCATCAGAATCAGGTAATACACCAACTTATATTCTTGTCTTCATGAAAGATAGGAATCTATATCTTAAACATGCATGTATATTCATTAAAACACCTTCAACATGTCAACAAAAACGGAAAAATTAATATAAATTATATACTGTATATATAGATGTATGTATGTATATATATATATATATATATATATATATACATATATATATATATATATATATATATATATGATATGATATGTGTGTGTATGTATGATATGTGTGTGTATGTATGATATGTGTGTGTATGTATATGTATATATGAGGTAGATCACCTCGAGTTGGTCATTAACTAAGTAATTGATAAACGTTGAAAAATTTATTGGGGTGTTACCATTTAGTGGTAAATTGTACGGAATATGTACTGTACTGTACAATCTACTAATACATGTTTTAATCAATCAATCAATCAAATCAATTACTGTGGCTCAATGTGCCATTTTTTTATTTTTTTTAATCTACTATTATTTAATATATATTATTGTTTTAGTTGCTTAAGAGATATTCCTGGCACTGAATTTGCTCATTGCTATTTTTATGTTTTTGTGCATTATTTGTTGCCGTAATCATTAAACAAACAGGTTACTCATCAGTTACTCAGTACTTGAGTAGTTTTTTCACAACATACTTTTTACTTTTACTCAAGTAAATATTTGGGTGACTACTCCTTAATTTTACTTGAGTAATACATCTCTAAAGTAACTGTACTCTTACTTGAGTGCAATTTCTGGCTACTCTACCCACCTCTGAGTATGACACATAGAATGGAGCTGCTATCCCCGTTTAAATAAGAAAATCTCATTTCAGTAGGCCTTTAAGAACTTGCACACAAAGCAACACTGGAGGTGACGATGACGTGCGCGCTTTCCGCGCATGCGTATTAGATGGCCTTGCGCCGGCGGACGGGGAGTCTTAAACGACTATTGTGTGTATTTTGTAGACACGGATAAGGTTAGGCGGGATTTAGCCGGTTTAGTGTAAACGGGGCCACAGTACTTGATTAAAACGACAATAAAGTAGGACATATATGAAGAGGCCAAGCGGAAAGTAGCTAGTTAGCAGTGGCGGCTAGCGACACTATTCCGAGCCCGACATAGCATCGCTAGCCAGCCGCTTGAGTTCCACTCATTGTCCCGACAATAAAGTGACCCCCCGAGCGGACATATTTGGTGTGAAATATAACCGAGGCCGAGACAAAATGATGGAATCCTTGTAGCTAACTAGCATTAGCAGCTAATTGTCACGTTTCTCCCCCCGTGTCTCGGCGCGGGCTCGAAACAATACAACAACCCGACCGCCACTCACCTTTATTCTTGGGCATATTCCCTCTCAAGCCTCCGTCGAATGAATTCCGCTCGTTGTGAGGGGAAAAGAAAAGGTGGAAGTTGTTGACAAGTGTCGGGAGAGAGAAGACGCCGGAGTGGACCGAGCCGACAAGCTAACTGCTGATGCTCACCTCCCCTGGACTGCGCATGCGTCGGCCGAAAAAGATTCAAAACGTGCTTTATTGAACAAGGAGAAGTCACAAAGACAGTAAATTATGAAACTACAGGTATACAATTTACATATGTAATTCCTCTCCGTGGGATTTTATTTCACCCACTTAATTAGGCTTGGGCAATTATTTTGACCCAGGGAAAAATGTGTCCGTGGGCAAATATATCTGTTTTTAGTAGGGGTGTGGGAAAAAATGTATTCGAATACGAATTGCGATTCTCACGCTCTGCGATTCAGAATCGATTCTCATTTTTTTTTTAAATCGATTTAAAAAAAAACATTTTTTTTAATTTAAATTAATCCAACAAACCACTACACAGCAATACCATAACGATGCAATCCAATTCCAAAACCGAACCTGACCCAGCAACACTCAGAACAGCAATAAACAGAGCAATTGAGAGGAGAAACAAACACGACACAGAACAAACCAAAAGTAGTGAAACAAAAATGAATATTATCAACAACAGTATCAATATTAGTTATAATTTTCAGCATAGCAGTGATTAAAAATCCCTCATTGACATTGTCATTAGACATTTGTAAAAATAAAAAATAAAAGGCTTACACTTGCATCGCATCTCATAAACTTGACAACACACTGTGTCCAATATTTTCACAAAGATAAAATAAGTCATGTTTTTGCTTCATTTAATAGTTAAAACAAATATACATTATTGCAATCAGTTGATAAAACATTGTCCTTTACAATTATAAAAGCTTTTTCAAAAAAAATCTAGTACTCTGCTTGCATGTCAGCAGACTGGGGTAGATCCTGCTGAAATATATGTATTAAATGAATACAGAATCCTTTCGAATCGGAAAAATATCGTTTTTGAATCGAGAATCGCGTTGAATCGAAAAATTGGATATATTATCGAATGGTGACCCCAAGAATCGATATTGAATTGAACCGTGGGACACCCAAAGATTCACAGCCCTACAATTTACATATGTATTTGATTTCCGTGGGATTTTATTTTACCCAACTATTTTGACTCAGCGAAAAAATTGTGTCTGGGGGCCAATAGATTTATTTTTAGAAACACTAATACAAAACCTCACAATAATGCCTGATTTAATGCTAAAAACATTATGACGGACCGCCTTAAAAAACAAAATGCAATTTAATTATTTTTTTTTTTTTACAGAATGAGACATGCACCTGGGATAGGTTGACTGGCAACACTAAATTGGCCCTAGTGCAGACCTGGGCAAATTAAGGTCCGGGGGCCCGTTAAGCTTTTCAATCTGGCCCGCTGGACATTCCCAAGTACTTTTTTTTAGATCTTTAAGATGGAAAGTGTAGCTGCCATTATGATGTGCAGTCATGTTTTCTAATGTCTTGAACTATACTAAGTCTTTCAATGGTTGGAATCTGCGCTTTTGGATGATATACTAGTTACTATGGTCATCTAATTAGTTACTATGGTCATCTAATTAGTTACTATGGTCATCTAATTAGTTACTATGGTCATCTAATTAGTTACTATGGTCATCTAATTAGTTACTATTGTAATCTAATTAGCTACTATGGTCATCTAATTAGTTACTATGGTCATCTAATTAGTTACTATGGTCATCTAATTAGTTACTATTGTAATCTAATTAGCTACTATGGTCATCTAATTAGCTACTATGGTCATCTAATTAGTTACTATGGTCATCTAATTAGTTACTATGGTCATCTAATTAGTTACTATTGTAATCTAATTAGCTACTATGGTCATCTAATTAGCTACTATGGTCATCTAATTAGTTACTATGGTCATCTAATTAGTTACTATGGTCATCTAATTAGTTACTATGGTCATCTAATTAGTTACTATTGTAATCTAATTAGCTACTATGGTCATCTAATTAGCTACTATGGTCATCTAATTAGTTACTATGGTCATCTAATTAGTTACTATTGTAATCTAATTAGCTACTATGGTCATCTAATTAGCTGCTATGGTCATCTAATTAGTTACTATGGTCATCTAATTAGTCATCTAGTTACTATAGTCATCTAATTAGTTACTATGGTCATCTAATTAGCTACTATGGTCATCGAATTAGCAAATATGGTCATCTAATTAGTTACTATGGTCATCTAATTAGTTACTATGGTCATCTAATTAGCTACTATGGTCATCTAATTAGCTACTATGGTCATCTAATTACCTACTATGGTCATCTAATTAGTTACTATGGTCATCTAATTAGTTACTATGGTCATCTAATTAGTTATTATGGTCATCTAATTAGTTACTATGGTCATCTAATTAGTTACTATGGTCATCTTATTACCTACTATGGTCATCTAATTAGTTACTATGGTCATCTAATTACCTACTATGGTCATCTAATTAGTTACTATGGTCATCTAATTAGTTACTATGGTCATCTAATTAGTTATTATGGTAATCTAATTAGTTACTATGGTCATCTAATTAGTTACTATGGTCATCTAATTACCTACTATGGTCATCTAATTACCTACTATGGTCATCTAATTAGTTACTATGGTCATCTAATTAGTTACTATGGTCATCTAATTAATTATTATGGTCATCTAATTAGTTACTATGGTCATCTAATTAGTTACTATTGTAATCTAATTAGCTACTATGGTCATCTAATTAGTTACTATGGTCATCTAATTAGTCATCTAGTTACTATAGTCGTCTAATTAGTCACTATGGTCATCTAATTAGCTACTATGGTCATCTAATTAGCAAATATGGTCATCTAATTAGTTACTATGGTCATCTAATTAGTTACTATGGTCATCTAATTAGCTACTATGGTCATCTAATTACCTACTATGGTCATCTAATTAGTTACTATGGTCATCTAATTAGTTACTATGGTCATCTAATTAGTTATTATGGTCATCTAATTAGTTACTATGGTCATCTAATTAGTTACTATGGTCATCTTATTACCTACTATGGTCATCTAATTAGTTACTATGGTCATCTAATTACCTACTATGGTCATCTAATTAGTTACTATGGTCATCTAATTAGTTACTATGGTCATCTAATTAGTTATTATGGTAATCTAATTAGTTACTATGGTCATCTAATTAGTTACTATGGTCATCTAATTACCTACTATGGTCATCTAATTACCTACTATGGTCATCTAATTAGTTACTATGGTCATCTAATTAGTTACTATGGTCATCTAATTAATTATGGTCATCTAATTAGTTACTATGGTCATCTAATTAGTTACTATTGTAATCTAATTAGCTACTATGGTCATCTAATTAGTTACTATGGTCATCTAATTAGTCATCTAGTTACTATAGTCGTCTAATTAGTCACTATGGTCATCTAATTAGCTACTATGGTCATCTAATTAGCAAATATGGTCATCTAATTAGTTACTATGGTCATCTAATTAGTTACTATGGTCATCTAATTAGCTACTATGGTCATCTAATTACCTACTATGGTCATCTAATTAGTTACTATGGTCATCTAATTAGTTACTATGGTCATCTAATTAGTTATTATGGTCATCTAATTAGTTACTATGGTCATCTAATTAGTTACTATGGTCATCTTATTACCTACTATGGTCATCTAATTAGTTACTATGGTCATCTAATTAGTTACTATGGTCATCTAATTAGTTACTATGGTCATCTAATTAGTTACTATGGTCATCTAATTAGTTGCTATGGTCATCTAATTAGTTACTATGGTCATCCAATTAGTTACTATGGTCATCTAATTAGTTACTATGGTCATATAATTAGTTACTATGGTCATCTAATTAGTTACTATGGTCATCTAATTAGTTACCATGGTCATCTAATTAGCAAATATGGTCATCTAATTAGTTACTATGGTCATCTAATTAGTTACTATGGTCATCTAATTAGTTACTATGGTCATCTAATTAGTTACCATGGTCATCTAATTAGCAAATATGGTCATCTAATTAGCAAATATGGTCATCTAATTAGTTACTATGGTCATCTAATTAGTTACTATGGTCATCTTATTACCTACTATGGTCATCTAATTAGTTACTATGGTCATCTAATTAGTTACTATTGTAATCTAATTAGCTACTATGGTCATCTAATTAGCTACTATGGTCATCTAATTAGTTACTATGGTCATCTAATTAGTTACTATGGTCATATAATTAGTTACTATGGTCATCTAATTAGTTACTATGGTCATCTAATTAGTTACCATGGTCATCTAATTAGCAAATATGGTCATCTAATTAGCAAATATGGTCATCTAATTAGTTACTATGGTCATCTAATTAGTTACTATGGTCATCTTATTACCTACTATGGTCATCTAATTAGTTACCATGGTCATCTAATTAGCAAATATGGTCATCTAATTAGTTACTATGGTCATCTAATTAGCAAATATGGTCATCTAATGAGTTACTATGGTCATCTAATTAGTTACTATGGTCATCTAATTAGTTACTATGGTCATCTAATTAGTTACTATGGTCATCTAATTAGTTACTATGGTCATCTAATTAGCTACTATGGTCATCTAATTAGTTACTATGGTCATCTAATTAGTTACTATGGTCATCTAATTAGTTACTATGGTCATCTAATTAGTTACTATGGTCATCTAATTAGCTACTATGGTCATCTAATTAGTTACTATGGTCATCTAGTTAGTTAATATGGTCATCTAATTAGTTACTATGGTCATCTAATTAGTTACTATGGTCATCTAGTTAGCTACTATGGTCATCTAATTAGTTACTATGGTCATCTAATCAGTTACTATGGTCATATAATTAGTTAATATGGTCATCTAATTAGTTACTATGGTCATCTAATTAGTTACTATGGTCATCTAATTAGCTACTATGGTCATCTAATTAGTTACTATGGTCATCTAATTAGTTGCTATGGTCATCTAATTAGTTAATATGGTCATCTAATTAGTTACTATGGTAATCTAATTAGCTACTATGGTCATCTAATTAGTTACTATGGTCATCTAATTAGTTACTATGGTCATCTAATTAGTTGCTATGGTCATCTAATTAGTTAATATGGTCATCTAATTAGTTACTATGGTAATCTAATTAGCTACTATGGTCATCTAATTAGCTACTATGGTAATCTAATTAGCTACTATGGTCATCTAATTAGTTACTATGGTCATCTAATTAGTTACTATGGTCATCTAATTAGCTACTATGGTCATCTAATTAGTTACTATGGTCATCTAATTAGTTACTATGGTCATCTAATTAGTTACTATGGTCATCTAATTAGCTACTATGGTCATCTAATTAGTTACTATGGTCATCTAGTTAGTTAATATGGTCATCTAATTAGTTACTATGGTCATCTAATTAGTTACTATGGTCATCTAGTTAGCTACTATGGTCATCTAATTAGTTACTATGGTCATCTAATCAGTTACTATGGTCATATAATTAGTTAATATGGTCATCTAATTAGTTACTATGGTCATCTAATTAGTTACTATGGTCATCTAATTAGCTACTATGGTCATCTAATTAGTTACTATGGTCATCTAATTAGTTGCTATGGTCATCTAATTAGTTAATATGGTCATCTAATTAGTTACTATGGTAATCTAATTAGCTACTATGGTCATCTAATTAGTTACTATGGTCATCTAATTAGTTACTATGGTCATCTAATTAGTTGCTATGGTCATCTAATTAGTTAATATGGTCATCTAATTAGTTACTATGGTAATCTAATTAGCTACTATGGTCATCTAATTAGCTACTATGGTAATCTAATTAGCTACTATGGTCATCTAATTAGTTACTATGGTCATTTATGTCACAGCAGCTCAGACGAGGCACCAAGCAGTGTGGGCAGGAAGCGTTTCCACAGATTTTCACAACAAAGTTCTAAAGCTTAGTGATATATCAGATTGTAGGTGGGTTTATTTTGTACCTTTTGCATTCATATTTCACTGTTTGTTGCATTTTTGTCGCGTTTCACTCGATTGTAAAATATGTCGATGAAATGGGGGTGTGACATTCATATTTTGTCAATATTCAGTGTTTTATCCTTCATAGAAAAAGTTAAAATTCCATTGCGTTTTTTTAAGGCGGTCTGTCATAACGTTTGTAGCAATAAATCAGACATTATTTTGAGGTTTTGTATTAGTGTTCCTAAAAATAGACATACCGGCCCCCACACATTTTTTTCTTTAAATGTGGCCCCCCAAGTCAAAATAATTGCCCAGGCCTGCCCTTGTGTGTGAATGTGAGTGTGAATGTTGTCTATCTGTGTTGGCCCTGTGATACGGTGGCGACTTGTCCAGGGTGTACCCCGCCTTCCGCCCGATTGTAGCTGAGATAGGCTCCAGCGCCCCCCGTGACCTCGAAGGGAATAAGCGGTAGAAAAATGGATGGGTGGATGGAGACACATAAAAATAAAGAATGTGAGATTTACAATCCATTCATCTATTTTTCTACTTTCTGGCTGCTTTGGGCACTGATGTGAAAGTGTGTCATCCACAACACCAGCAAGCGACAAAAAGTAGTCATCTTGTTTTTATTCTTGTCGGAGGTCTCCAACCACCAGAGCACGGCATTGTCAAAAAGGAGAAATTTAATCTATCCAGCCATCTTCTTCAACTTATATGAGGTCGGGTCACGGGGGCAGCAGCCTAAGCAGGGAAGCCCAGACTTCCCTCTCCCCAGCCACTTCGTCTAGCTCTTCCCGGGGGATCCCGAGGCGTTCCCAGGCCAGCTGCGAGACAAAGTCTTCCCAACGTGTCCTGGGTCGTCCCCGTGGCCTCCTAGTGGTCGGAGGTGCTCTAAACACTTCCCTAGGGAGGCGTTCGGGTGGCATCCTGACCAGATGCCCGAACCACCTCATCTGGCTCCTCTCCATGTGGAGGAGCAGCGGCTTTATTTTGAGCTCCTCCCGGATGCCATTTAAAGGAGAAATTAATAATTTCAATTAAAGTAAAAAAGGGACTTTCAGGACTTTCCATGGTGTCATTAAAGGCCTACAGAAATGAGATTTTCTTATTTAAACGGGGATAGCAGGTCCATTCTATGTGTCATACTTGATCATTTCGTGATATTGCCATATTTTTGCTGAAAGCATTTAGTAGAGAACATCCACGATAAAGTTTGCAACTATTGGTCGCTAATAAAAAAGCCTTGCCTGTACCGGAAGTAGCAGACGATGTGCGCGTGACGTCACGGGTTGTGGAGCTCCTCATATCGTTTACAATCATGGCCACCAGCAGCTAGAGCTATTCGGACCGAGAAAGCGACAATTTCCCCATTAATTTGAGCGAGGATGAAAGATTCGTGGATGAGGAAATTTAGAGTGAAGGACTAAAAAGAAAAAAAAAAGGCGATTGCAGTGGGAGCGATTCAGATGTTATTAGACACATTTACTAGGATAATTCTGGAAAATCCCTGATCTGCCTATTGTGTTACTAGTGTTTTAGTGAGATTATATAGTACCTGAAAGTCGGAGGGGTGTGGCCACAGGTGTGTTGACGCCAGAGTCTTTGAGGGAAGTCACGGCAGCTGCAGAGCAGGATGGAAGCTCCGCTGATGTCTCCGGTAAGAGGCGACTTATTACCACAATTTTCTCACCAAAAACCGCCGGTTGACATGTAGTCGGGATCCATGATGGCTTGACCGCTCTGATCCATAGTAAAGCTTCATCTTCTGGAATTTTAAAGAAGGAAACACCGGCTGTGTTTTTGTAGCTAAAGGCTAAAAGTTTCCCACCTCCATCTTTCTACTTTGACTTCTCCATTATTAATTGAACAAATTGCAAAAGATTCAGCAACACAGATGTCCAGAATACTGTGGAATTATGCGATTAAAGCAGACTACTTATAGCTCGGATCGGGCTGGAAAATAATGTCCGCTACAACCGGTACCGCAACATTTTCAACACGACACTTCGCGGGAAATTTAAAATTGCAATTTAGTAAACTAAAGCGGCCGTATTGGCATGTGTTGCAATGTTAATATTTCATCATTGATATATAAACTATCAGACTGCTAGTAGTGGCTTTCAGTAGGCTTTTAAAGACGTTCAGTTATGAAAGTTTGAAAAGAATTACAGCAGTCAAATGATGAACACTCAACAAATTCATCAGCTTATTATTATTTTTATTTTTTCATAGAAAGTCTCCCTGCAGGTAAAAAAAAACAGAACAGAAAAAGGTGCTGAACACGCCTAATTAGGCCGGATCAACAAGGAAGAGGAAGATGACAGAAGACGCTTATAATTACAGAAATAATTAGCTATTTTTTTCGTTTTTTTTTTTTTTTTTTTACATTCCTTGTTCCCAGAGCTGTGCGGAGACAGATTACCCATTCTGTCCTACACGTCCATGATTAAAAAGTGGTTGGTTGAAGCCGAACGAGAAACCCGAGCACCTGGAAGCGCTGGGCGCCAATCTTGCCTCGTAACCCTGCCCCCTGCTGACTGGGAGGGCATGTGCACTGTCTGACACCCACCGCCGGGGGGCGCTGATGACACCAACATTTGTCGAGAAAACGGGGTGCGGATCACGGGCTTGTGCTCGTCGTCGCAAATAAAACCTGAGATTTTTGTTTTTATTTGTAGAAGTTAGCAACGTCAGAGAGGAAGTTGTGGACGCCTAAAATCCGGGTAACGTCCCAAAGTCTGGTTCGATGACACCTGGAGTGCTTCAAAGTCTACGCTATTTGTTCTTGCATAAATCACACGGCCTCAGGATTATTTGGCCCCCGCTACACTCTCCGGCGAGGGAGCTAAAAAATGTTGCGTCGATAACTGCTTTGCATATGTGTGACGTCACGGTGTCAAAATAGCGTGGGGCTTCATTTGGTCGGCTCCGCCCTCCACACCTGCCAATCAAATATGGGACAAAGTCCACTTCCTGTCGTGTGATTGCTGGAAGATGGCGCCTGGCCAAAACGGCAAAGGAGGAAAAGAAAGACATAAAAATATATATATATGTGTGTATATATATATGAAGAGTTGAGATGACTTTCCTTTCTAGCGGAGCCCCGTAACCATGACGACGATAAAAGCAAACACCATCCTACGTCTTTAAATGCTAATGTTGGATTATTGTCTTCCTGCCGTCGTCGTGTTTTACACACGCACTTCCTGTCCTGATTGTCCGAAGCAAAACTGCGGCCGAGGCCAGACAGAGTCCGTTAAGGTGCGGGGGTCCCGATGTGCTTCTTTTTTGGCGTTAGCGGTTCCAAGGTTCCATCAGTAGTCTGTCCAGCTGGACTGGACTGAGGTCAGAGTTGACGTTACGCGAGGACGGGGGGCGCGGGGCGGAGAGAAAGGGGAATGGGGGGATGGGGGGTGTGGTCACAGAGCGGTGGAGGTGAGCTTCTTCACGCCTCGACGCTGGGCCAGAGTGGAGCAGCCCACCGGCTCCAGCACCGGCGGGACGTTCCTGTTGAGGGCCGAGTACGTGGCGGCCATCGCTCCCTGGAAGGTCACCATAGAACACGCTTTAATGAACGGCTTTTTGGAGGGAAAAAAAAAAGTGGGGTCACCTTGACGAGGTGTGGGGCGTCCTGTCTGTTCAAGGTGTACTTGGGCAGCTGGTCCCGGTGCGTCACCCATGGGTGGCGGAGGACCTGGCCCGCCGTCAGCCGCTGGTGGGGGTCCACGTGTAGCATCTTGGACACCAGGTCCTGAAGAGTCAGAGTGGCCAAATAATCAGCTTTATGTGTGTGTGTGTGTGTGTGTGTGTGTGTGTGTGTGTGTGTGTGTGTGTGTGTGTGTTCTGACTTAATGGGGACATAACTCTGTTTACACCAGGGGTCTCAGACACGCGGCCCCGAGACGTTATTTTGCGGCCCCCACCTTAAAGGGGAACATTATCAGCAGACCTGTGTAAGCGTCAATATATACCTTGATGGTGCAGAAAAAAGACCATCTATTTTTTTAACCGATTTCCGAACTCTAAATGGGTGAATTTTGGTGGATTAAACGCCTTTCTGTTTATCGCGCTGGAGGCGATGACGTCAAAATGTGACGTTGCCGTGGTAACACGGCCGCCATTTTCATTTTCAACACATTACAAACACCGGGTCTCAGCTCTGTTATTTTCCGTTTTTTCGACTATTTTTTGGAACCTTGGAGACATCATGCCTCGTCGGTGTGTTGTCGGAGGGTGTAACAACACTAACAGGGAGGGATTCAAGTTGCACCACTGGCCCGAAGATGCCAAAGTGTCTGCCGCCAGACCCCCATTGAATGTACCAGAGTGTCTCCACATTTGACCGGCGATGACAGACATGGCACAGAGATGTATGGATAACCTGCAGATGCATTTGCAACGATAGTCAACGAATTCACAAAGGTGAGTTTTGTTGATGTTGACTGCCAGCTAATCGATGCTAACATGCTACGCTAATCGATGCTAACATGCTATTTACCGGAGGTGCTAAAGCAGACATAGCACAGAGATGTATGGATAACCTGTAGATGCATTTGCAACTATATTACGTTTCCTTCCACCCAAATTTAATGCGAAACAAACACTTACCAATCGACGGATTTAAGTTGCTCCAGTGTCAAAAGATGCGAAAGTCCTGATCGTTTGGTCCGCACATTTTACCGGCGATGCTAACGCAGCTATTCGGCCATGCTATGGCTATGAATAGCGTCGATAGCTTCAGTTTCTTCTTCAATATTTTCATACTCCAACCATCTGTTTCAATACATGCGTAATCTGTTGAATCGCTTAAGTCGCTGAAATCGGAGTTTGAATCCGAGCTAATGTCACTACATCTTGCTGTGGTAACCGCCATGTTGTTTGTATTGGCAGCACTGTGTGACGTCACAGGGAAATGGTCAGTGTCTTCGCAGAGAGTCGAAAATAAGGCACTCTAAAGCTTTATTTAGGGATATTCCGAGACCGGTAAAATTTTGAAAAAAAACAAGCCACTGGGAACTGATTTTTATTGTTTTTAACCCTTTTGAAATCGTGATAATGTTCCCCTTTAATGGGGACATCGCTCTGTTTACACCAGGGGTCTCAGACACGCGGCCCCCGAGACGTTATTTTGCGGCCCCCACCTTAATATGAAAGGTTAATGTTAGTGCGGCCCGCAAGTTTTACAAACCCTGTTTCCATATGAGTCGGGAAATTGTGTTAGATGTAAATATAAACAGAATACAATGATTTGCAAATCATTTTCAACCCATATTCAGTTGAATATGCTACAAAGACAACATATTTGATGTTCAAACTGATAAACTTTTTTTTTCTTGCAAATAGTCATTAACTTTAGAATTTGATGCCAGCAACACGTGACAAAGAAGTTGGGAAAGGTGGCAATAAATACTGATAAAGTTAAGGAATGCTCATCAAACACTTATATGGAACATCCCACAGGTGTGCAGGCTAATTGGGAACAGGTGGGTGCCATGATTGGGTATAAAAGCAGCTTCCCAAAAAATGCTCAGTCTTTCGCAAGAAAGGATGGGGCGAGGTACACCCCTTTGTCCACAACTGCGTGAGCAAATAGTCAAACAGTTTAAGAACAACGTTTCTCAAAGTGCAATTGCAAGAAATTTAGGGATTTCAACATCTACGGTTCATAATATCATCAAAAGTTTCAGAGAATCTGGAGAAATCACTCCACGTAAGCGGCATGGCCGGAAACAAACATTGAATGACCGTGACCTTCAATCCATCAGACGGCACTGTATCAAAAACCGACATAAATCTCTAAAGGATATCACCACATGGGCTCAGGAACACTTAAGAAAACCCATCCATCCATCCATCCATTTTCTACCGCTTATTCCCTTTTGGGGTCGCGGGGGGCGCTGGCGCCTATCTCAGCTACAATCGGGCGGAAGGCGGGGTACACCCTGGACAAGTCGCCACCTCATCGCAGGGCCAACACAGATAGACAGACAACATTCACACTCACATTCACACACTAGGGCCAATTTAGTGTTGCCAATCAACCTATCCCCAGGTGCATGTCTTTGGAGGTGGGAGGAAGCCGGAGTACCCGGAGGGAACCCACGCATTCACGGGGAGAACATGCAAACTCCACACAGAAAGATCCCGAGCCTGGATTTGAACCCAGGACTGCAGGACCTTCGTATTGTGAGGCAGACGCACTAACCCCTCTGCCACCGTGAAGCCCACTTACTTAAGAAAACCACTGTCACTAAATACAGTTTGTCGCTACATCTGTAAGTGCAAGTTAAAGCACTACTATGCAAAGCGAAAGCCATTTATCAACAACATCCAGAAACGCAGCCGGCTTCTCTGGGCCCGAGATCATCTAAGATGGACTGATGCAAAGTGGGTAAGTGTTCTGTGGTCTGACTAGTCCACCGCTGCTGCCCACTGCACACCCTCATTTTTGGTGATGTAACCCCCAATTCCAAGCCTTGATGCTGAGTGCCAAGCAGGGAGTTAATGGCTCCCATTTTTATAGTCTTTGGTATGACTCTGGATTCGATAATAGGCTCAAACTCGATAATTTCTTAACAAACATCATCACTACTCTCGAGGGCCGAAAATTGACGTCACTTGCGTGATGCAAGCAGAGAAACGTTTTGCCGCTTGTCCACTAGACCTGCATGCACTCTTCCTCCCTCCCTCCTTCGCTTGCTCGCACTCCCAATATCTCTCTCTCTCTCTCTCTCTCTCTCTCCCCTGGGGCCAATGTAAACAGTCCGGGCCAGGGAGACGAGCGATCCGCTAGTTTCCGAAGCACTCCGTCGAAGGACCAAGCGACAATACAAAACTGTAGTGCACTGGACCCCAGCGCTGACACTCCGACAGACTCACTGGGCGAATCGGACGTGTAACACGTTAGTCGTGATGTTAGCCTGTTCGGGGCTTAATTGTGCTACCTTAACTGTAAACTCCACGGCGAGCGACCCCCACACCCCACAGCCCCCTCCAGTTGGCTCCAAACGAGAACAATTTTTGTTATTTGGGTCCGAAATGGCTCTTTCAACGTTATGGGTTGCCTACCCCTGCATTAGTGGAAAAGCGGCAAATGAGTGAAAGCAACAGAGACGTTGCCATGGAGAAGAGGGTTTTCTTACGTGCTTGCCTGCACCACCTGTCCGTCAGTAATAACAGTCCCCGGTAACCTGGACCAATTCAAACAGTTATTTTTTTTTTTTTATTGTTTAATTTGCATTGCTTCACGCGATGAACACTAAATATATTTCTATATGACGACGGATAACACTCCGGGAGCCCTCACTTTTTTGCGCTTGCTATCCCGGTACTTTCCTGGCTATTATCCGCCGACCGCCGTGTTGCTGTAGGGAGGAAAAGCGGAACGACACACATTGCGGAAATAACATCATTCTCCGTGCGTGGGCTAAATAAAAATATATTCCACAACCCCAAACATGTCTTTTTCAAAGCCTGCAGTGAAGAGAAAGGTTGGTGATGAGCAAAGACCATTCCAGGAAAAGCTGGACTGCAATATTCCTTGATTGAGCACAGCGGCTTTCCGACATGTCTTATTTGCACAGAGAAACTCTCATTTTGTTCATTTATATTTTCATTTCATTTTTGTTTAAAAGAAAAGTAAAGACATTTAAAAATATATTTTTTTAAGAAATCTTTTTTGTGGCCCAGCCTCACCCAGGCTCTGCATCCAGAGGCCCCCAAGTAAATTGACTTTGAGACACCTGCTTTACACAGTCACCTTTAGGGGACCTCTGACGGTGTGTGTGTGTGTGTGTGTGTGTGTGTGTGTTCACGCACCTTGGCTTCAGTAGACACAGAGTTCCAGTATCCTCCGGTGAGCGAGAACTTCCCGCTGCCAATCCGAGCCAAAATCTCCTCGGGCGTGTCCTCCGGGCCGTTGGCGAATGGAGTGAAGCTGGAAAAAGGAGGAGCGAAGGGAGAGGAGATTTTATTAATTTTATTGTGGTCCGTCATGTCATTTTATGTGGGCCGCTACATCATTTTATTGTGGCCCGCCACTTCATTATATGTGGCAACCATTTGATTTTATTGGGGTCCGTCCCGTAATACTATGTGGGGCGCTACATCATGTTATTGTGGCCCGTCACGTAATTTTATGTAGGTCGCTACATCATTTTATTGTGGTCCGTCACGTCATTTTATGTGGGTCTCTACATCATTTTATTGTGGCCCGCCACATCATTATATGTGGCAACTATTTCATTTTATTGTGGCCCGCCACGTCATTATATGTGGCAACTATTTCATTTTATTGTGGTCCGTCACGTCATTTTATGTGGTTCGCTACATCATGTTATTGTGGTCCGTCACGTCATTTTATGTGGGTCGCTACATCATTTTATTGTGGCCCGCCACTTCATTATATGTGGCAACCATTTAATTTTATTGTTGTCCGTCACGTCATTTTATGTGGGCCGGTACATCACTTTATTGTGGCCCGCCACATCATTATATGTGGCAACCATTTGATTTTATTAGGGTCCGTCCCGTAATTTTATGTGGGTCACTACATCATGTTATTGTGGCCCGTCACGTAATTTTATGTGGGTCTCTACATCATGTTATTGTGGCCCGTCACGTAATTTTATGTGGGTCACTACATCATGTTATTGTGGCCCGTCACGTAATTTTATGTGGGTCTCTACATCATTTTATTGTGGTCCGTCACGTCATTTTATGTGGGTCGCTACATCATTTTATTGTGGTCCGTCACGTCATTTTATGTGTGTCGCTACATCATTTTATTGTGGTCCATCACGTCATTTTATGTGGGTCGCTACATCATTTTATTGTGGCCCGCCACGTCATTATATGTGGCAACTATTTCATTTTATTGTGGTCCGTCACGTCATTTTATGTGGTTCGCTACACTATTTTATCGTGATCCACCACATCATTTTATCGTGGTCCGTCACATTATTTTAATGTGTCACTTCACATCATTTCATTTGGCCCACCACATCATTTTATATGGCCTACCACATCATATACAATATGTGGCCTGCGAAAAGTCTGGAAAAAATAAAGCACTGGCTAAATGCATTTGTTATTTTTTTTATCGTGGTCTGCCACATCATTTTGATGTGTCGAGCCAGATTATTTTACGTGGTCCGCTACATCAGATTATTGTGGCCCACCACTTCAAAGGCATGAAATAATAAAGCACTTTCTGGCCAAATGTAATTGTTACTTTTTTATCGTGATCCGCCACATGATTTAATGTGTTCTGTCACATCATCTTATTGCAGTCCAGTCACTTCATTTTATTGTTGCCAGCACATCTTTTTAACTTGGCCTACTCAATTCCAATATGTGTCCTGCGTAAGGCTGGAAATAAAAAAGCACTTTGGCAAAATGTTTTTGTTCTTTCCATGCTGCACATGCCATTGCAAATGTTCTCCACTTTAATATCAGAAGTGTGAGGATATGATGTGTTAGCGTACCCCGTCAGCATTGTGTAGAGAAGAACGCCGAGACTCCAGATGTCGCAGGCCGCGTCGTAACCTTGCTTCTTAAGAACCTGTCAGCCAAACAAACACACAGCAGGGTTTCAATCTGCGGGTGCTCATGAGGAAGTACAGCCGGGTTACCTCCGGAGCGACAAAGTTGGCGGTGTAACACGGCGTCATGAGCAGGCCGTTCTCAGCCCTCAGCTGCTTGGCGAAGCCGAAGTCACAGATCCTGATGGACTCGGCGTTCCCGCTCTCGTCCACGTAGAGGATGTTACTGGGTTTCAGGTCTCGGTGCACCACCTGCAGACCAGAGAACACAATGTTAAAGGGGAACATTATCACAATTTCAAAAGGGTTAAAAACAATAAAAATCAGTTCCCAGTGGCTTGTTGTATTTTTTGAAGTTTTTTTCAAAATTTTACCGGTCTCGGAATATCCCTAAATAAAGCTTTAAAGTGCCTTATTTTTGGCTCTCTGCGAAGACACTGGCCATTTCCCTGAGACGTCACACAGTGCTGCCAATGTAAACAAACAATGGGAATACCACAGCAAGATATAGTGACATTAGCTCGGATTCAAACTCGGATTTCAGCGACTTAAGCGATTCAACAGGTTACGCATGTATTGAAACAGATGGTTGGAGTATGAAAGTATTGAAGAAGAAACTGAAGCTATTGAGCGAATAGCTATTGACGCTATTCATAGCCATAGCATGGCCGAATAGCTGCGTTAGCATCGCCGGTAAAATGTGCGGACCAAACGATCAGGACTTTCGCATCTTTTGACACTGGAGCAACTAAAATCCGTCGATTCATAAGTGTTTTTTTTCGCATTAAATGTGGGTGGAAGGAAAAGTAATATAGTTGCAAATGTATCTACAGGTTATCCATACATCTCTGTGCCATGTCTGCTTTAGCACCGCCGGTAAATAGCATGTTAGCATCGATTAGCGTAGCATGTTAGCATCGATTGGCTGGCAGTCAACATCAACAAAACTCACCTTTGTGATTTCATTGACTATCGTTGCAAATGCATCTGCAGGTTATCCATACATCTCTGTGCCATGTCTGCCTTAGCATCGCCGGTCAAATGTGGAGACACTCTGGCACATTCAATGGGGGTCTGGCGGCAGACACTTTCGCATCTTTGGGCCAGTGGTGCAACTTGAATCCCTCCCTGTTAGTGTTGTTACACCCTCCGACAACACACCGTCAAGGCATGATGTCTCCAAGGTTCCAAAAAATAGTCAAAAAAACGGAAAATAACAGAGCTGAGACCCGGTGTTTGTAATGTGTTGAAAATGAAAATGGCGGCTGTGTTACCTCGGCGACGTCACATTCTGACGTCATCGCCTTCAGCGCGATTAACAGAAAGGCGTTTAATTCGCCAAAATTCACCCATTTAGAGTTCGGAAATCGGTTAAAAAAATAGATGGTCTTTTTTCTGCACCATCAAGGTGCTTACATAGGTCTGCTGATAATGTTCCCCTTTAAGCCAGGTGTCCCAGCCATGAATACAGGCCTCACATTGGTGCATCTTCTCAAGGGACACTAGTACAGAAATAGATATACACTTCAATCTCCATTTACGAAGCCCTCATTGTACACACTTTATATCCTCGCGGCGCAGCCGTTTTGTGCCCGGCAGCACATCCATTGTGGACGGGCTGATCGATCTTGGTGCAAATTCAGTCAGCAGAGCCGTACTCTTGTTAGGGCGAGGGTTTAAATCTATTTTTTTTTTACAACATTTTTCAAATTTTGCTAGCTCAATATGAGTCCAAAGAAGGGCATGGACAAGCAATGTGTGGTTTGAAACAATCAGGGAAAATCTATAACCTTGTTGACACTCTCCACTCCTTCCTCTGCACACCAAGAAGATAAACCAACAAGGTAAAGTGGATTGAATTTTTATTTTTTTCTGACAAAGCTTAACCTATTCTTACTATAACAATCTACAAAGTTAATATAGGTTGCTTCTCTTTCTTCCTTTCCGTTTTTCTGCCTTCTTTTTTATCTCTTATCCATCCATCCATTTCTACCGCTTGTCCCTTTAGGGGTTGCGGGGCGTGCTGTAGCCTATCTCAGCTGCATTCGGGCGGAAGGTGGCGTACGCCCCTGGACAAGTCGCCATCTCATCACAGATAGACGGACAACATTCACACTCACATTCAAACACTAGGGACCATTTAGTGTATCTCTAGTTATCATTGCGTATATGTATTGTTGCATTGGAACGACAGTATTGTTGATAATAGAGGTAAATTATTGGTATTGTTCATTATCAATAGAACTATTTCTATTGATATTTGTAATGCTGTAGTGTAATAATGCTCATTGTCATTTCTGTATTATTTATTTCGCTAACTGCTTCTTTGCTATCACTTTTAGCATCATATTTGTACATATCCTATTTGCTGACTTGCTCTATTGTTGTTGTTATTGTTGTGTTTGCTGTTGTTGTTTTTGTCACTCTGTCTTATCAAAATGTCCCCCTCTGTCTTCATTTTTTTCTTCTTTCCATCCCCTCCTGTTCAGGCCCGGCTGCACCAAATGATAATATAAATACATTTAATAAGGTCAAATACAAATAAGGCAACAAGAGAAGTATCCTACACTTCTATTTTTTATACATACATACATATATATATATATATATATATATATATATATATATATATATGTATGTATGTATTTTTAACATAGACATATATCTCTATATATACATACATACACATATAATTTCCCCCCCTCAGTAGTCACGTAGACATTTGTGTGAATTATGGAAAGAAAAAGAAAAGGAAAAAAACAAAAATCTATATATATATATATATATATATATATATATATATATATATATATATATATATGTTATGTTTTCCATAATTCACACAAATGTGGACGTGACTACTGAGGGGGAAAAATATTATATATATATACATATATATATATACATATACATATATATATATATATATATATATATATACATATACATATACATATACATATATATATATATATACATATATATATATATATATATATATATATATATATATATATATATATATATATATATATATATATATATATATATATATATATATATATATATATATATATATATATATATATATATATATATATATCTCAGTGGTCCCCAACCTTTTTGTATCCACGGACCGGTCAACGCTTAATAACTTGTCCCGCGGCCCGGGGGGGTGTCCTTTTTTTTCCTTTTTCTTCTTTGTCATGAAAAATGGAGTTTTTTGTGGTTGGTGCACTATTTGCAAGTGTATATTGTGTTTTTTATGTTCATTTAATAAAATTTTTTTTTTTTTTAAATATTTTTTATAAAAAATTCTTCTGCGGCCCGGTACCACTTCTCCTGCGTCCTTCACTTCCTCCTGCTTGTCGCCTTCTTCTGTCAATTCCTCCCTTTCTTCTCTCTCCTCCACTTCCTCCTCCCTCTCTTCACCTTGGTGGTTGGGAACCACTGATATATATATATATATTTTTTTTTTCCCCCCTCCTAATATTTGGCTGTCAACGTTAAGAAACCTTGTGATTTTAAGCGGTGGCTGTCCAAAGTCAGGACCCGGGGTGGACCGCTCGCCTGTGCACCGGTTGGGGACATCTCTGCGCTGCTGACCTGTCTCTGCTCGGGATGGTATCCTGCTGGCCCCACTATGGACTGGACTCTCACTATTATGTTAGATCCACTATGGACTGGACTCTCACTATTATGTTAGATCCACTATGGACTGGACTCTCACTATTTTGTTAGATCCACTATGGACTGGACTCTCACTATTATGTTAGATCCACTATGGATTGGACTCTCACTATTATGTTGGATCCAATATGGACTGGACTCTCACTATTATGTTGGATCCACTATGGACTGGACTCTCACTATTATGTTAGAGCCACTATGGACTGGACTCTCACTATTATGTTGGATCCACTATGGACTGGACTTTCACACTATTATGTTGGATCCACTATGGACTGGACTCTCACTATTATGTTAGATCCACTATGGACTGGACTATCACTAATATGTTAGATCCACTATGGACTGGACTCTCACTAATATGTTAGATCCACTATGGACTGGACTCTCACTATTATGTTAGATCCACTATGGACTGGACTCTCACTATTATGTTAGATCCACTATGGACTGGACTCTCAATATTATGTTAGATCCACTATGGACTGGACTATTATGTTGGATCCACAATGGACTGGACTCCCACTATTATGTTAGATCCACTATGGACTGGACTATTATGTTGGATCCACAATGGACTGGACTCTCACTATTATGTTAGATCCACAATGGACTGGACGCTCACTATTATGTTAGATCCACTATGGACTGGACTTTCACAATATTATGCTAGACCCACTCGACATCCATTGCACCGGTCTCCCTAGAGGGGGGGAGATCACCCACATCTGTGGTCCTCTCCGAGGTTTCTCATTGTCATCCCACTGGGTTGAGTTTTTCCTTGCCCTGATGTGGGATCTGAACCGAGGATGTCATTGTGGCTTGTGCAGCCCTTTGAGACACTTTGGATTTAGGGCTACATAAATAAACATTGATTGATTGATTGATTGATACATAATTGTCAAAATGCCAAATATTTGGTCGATCTCTAATATTTTTAAGACTTTCTGGACAATTGTACAGTTACAGTTTGTGTTCTGTTGGAAGAGAGGATGTACCGCAACAAGTAGTATTTAGTATATTAGTATAACATGCATGCTGACGTACCCCCTGCACGTGTAGGTACTCCAACGTCTTGGTGATGGTGAAGAGAACGGCGCTGGCTTCCCGCTCCGAGAAGAACTTCTGGCGCAGGATTTTGTCCAGCAGCTCGCCGCCCTTCATTAACTCCGTCACCAGGAAGACGGAGCGGCCGTCGTCGAAGACCTGCGGCGAGATTAGAAGTCACGACTCCGACACTTAGGTCCTGTGACCTGGGACTCACGTCTTTCAGCGTGATGATGTTGGGATGTTGGCCGTATCTCAGCAGGATCTCCACCTCCTCCGTGGGGTCTCGCTTGGCCTTGTTGATGATCTGCAGTCAAATCGAATCAAGCTTTATTCATAAAGCGCTTTTTACGCATAAAAGAAATGCAACGCAAAGTGCTTTACAAAGTTAAAAACATTACAGAGGTGACCCTTATCCCCTGTTATCACATTCATACGCACGGACACTGATACCAAACACAAACACACACATATGCATCTATATTGACCAAGGATTGGATGGCTGAGTACAGAGGAGACATGTGAGTAAACACTATCACAGGAGTCATCGGACCGTGGCCACCAGGACGCTGACACAAAAGCGCCCCCACAAGCACGGCCGATAACCCCTGAGGCAGATGGCTCATCTGGGGAACGTTGGAAAATAAAAGGGGTTTGCAGGGGGTGAATATTGTAGGGTCCCGGAAGAGTTAGTGCTGCAAGGGGTTTGAGGTATTTGCTCTGTTGTGTTTATGTTGTGTTACGGTGCGGATGTTCTCCAGAAATGTGTTTGTCATTCTTGTTTGGTGTGGGTTCACAGAGTGGCGCATATTTGTAACAGTGTTAAAGTTGTTCATACGGCCCCCCTCAGTGTGACCTTGTACGGCTGTTGACCAAGTATGCATGGCATTCACTTGTGTGTGTGAAAAGCCGTAGATTATATGTGAGTGGGCCGGCGTGCAAAGGCAGTGCTTTTAAGGTTTATTGGCGCTCTGTACTTCTCCCTCCGTCCATGTACACCAGGGGTCGGGAACCTTTTTGGCTGAGAGAGCCAAGAAGCCAAATATTTTAAAACGTATTTCCCTAAGAGCCATTTAATTTTTTTTTTAACACTGAACACAACTAAATGCGTGCATTTTTAAGTAAGACCAACATTTCCAGAGTATAATAAATCTCTTATATTTTGTAATAACATTGTTATTCTGAAGCAAACTGTGGAGGGGGTGTGGCCTGCGGGCCTGCAGCAAAGTGGGATGTTGCCAGGACCGGCCTCGAAATCAGCGACAGGTGTGTAGAAGGCCAACCTGGGCCTTTTTTATCTAATCACCTGTCGCTCTGTTATAAGCAGCAGCCAGGAGGAGAGACAGAGTTGGGGCTGGAGCCACAGCGCCAGTGAGGACGAAAGAGAAAAAGACAATTGCTGTAAAGCAACTGAGAGACATCTAAAATAAAACAATATTTTAACCGTAAAACAGGCTCTTGGTGGTCTGAAGAACCCCCAGGAGGGCAAGCCCCACACTAACCAATAATAAATATATAACTTCTTACCATTAACGCAACTTCTTGAACATAAAAATGCATGAGAAGGTTTTATATTTTGAACGTTGTTTTTAACACTGTGATTACAAGTGGAATTATTCATGAGGGACGGCGTGGCGCAGTGGGAGAATGGCCGTGTGCAACCCGAGGGTCCCGGGTTCAAATCCCACCTAGTACCAACCTCGTCACGTCCGTTGTGTCCTGAGCAAGACACTTCACCCTTGCTCCTGATGGGTGCTGGTTGGCGCCTTGCATGGCAGCTCCCTCCATCAGTGTGTGAATGGGTAAATGTGGAAGTAGTGTCAAAGCGCTTTGAGTACCTTGAAGGTAGAAAAGCGCTATACAAGTACAACCCATTTATCATTTATTTATTTAATAACATTGTTATTCTGAAGCTAACTGTGGAGGGGGTGTGGCCTGCGGGCCTGCAGCAAAGCGGGATGTTGCCAGGACCGGCCTCGAAATCAGCGACAGGTGCGTAGAAGGCCCACCTGGGCCTTTTTATCTAATCACCTGTCGCTCTGTTATAAGCATCAGCCAGGAGGAGAGACAGAGTTGGGGCTGGAGCCAGAGCGTGAGTGAGGACGAAAGAGGAAAAGACAATTGCTGTAAAGCAACTGAGAGAACACTAAAATAAAACAATATTGTAACCGTAAAACAGGCTCTTGGTGGTCTGAAGAACCCCCAGGAGGGCAAGCCCCACACTAACCAATAATAAATAAATGACTTCTTACCATTAACGCAACTTCTTGAACATAAAAATGCATGAGAATGTTTTATATTTTGAATGGTATTTTTAACACTGTGATTACAAGTGGAATTATTTATTACTTATTGTGTTACGCAATGTCAGATCAGATTTATCCGAGAGCCAGATGCAGTCATCAAAAGAGCCACATCTGGCTCGCGAGCCATAGGTTCCCTACCCCTGGTGTACACAGTGGCTTTTTAAAAAGTCATAAATTTTAATTTTTGAAACCGATACAGATCATTTTGAAACCGATAATTTCCGATATTACAATTTAAAGCATTTATCGGCCGATATTATCGGACATCTCTACTAATTAGGAGATGAGTGCCGGAGGATCTCAGGGCCCGGGAAGGTTCATAGGGTAAAAGCAAATCTGAACGATAAGAAGGTCCAATACCATAAAAACATTTATAAACCACAAGAAGAACCTTAAAATTTATCCTGAAACACACGAGGAGCCAATGCACAGATTTTAAAACTGGTCTAATGTGAGCCCGCCTTCTGGTCTTCGTGAGGACACGTGCCGCTGAATTTTGGAGTACCGTATTTTTCGGATTATAAACCGCTCCGGAATATAAATCGCACCTGCCGAAAATGCATATTATAGAAGGAAAAAAACATATATAAGTCCCACTGGAGTATAAATCGTAATTGGGGGAAATTTATTTGATAAAATCCAACACCAAGAATAGACATTTGAAAGGCAATTTAAAATAAATAAAGAATAGTGAACAGGCTGAATAAGTGTACGTTATATGAGGCATAAATAACCAGTTGAGAAGGTGCCTGGTATGTTAACGTAACATATTATGGTAAGAGTCATTCAAATAACTATAACATATAGAACATGCTATACCTTTACCAAACAATCTGTCACTCCTAATCCATAAATCCCATGAAATCTTATACGTCTAGTCTCTTACGTGAATGGGCTAAATATTATTTGATATTTTACGATAATGTGTTAATAATTACATGACCCAATGCAAACAACCTTCCCCAGTCATGTTGCAAAAAAAACAAAAGTCCAATATTACATATTATGCTAAGAGTCATTCAAATAACTATAACATATAGAACATGCTATACCTTTACCAAACAATCTGTCACTCCTAATCCATAAATCCCAAGAAATCTTCTTCCTCTGCCAACTCCAAAGGTATGCGCCGCTTCCTCTTGTCGTTTTTTGTTCAGCCCTTCTCCCTTTTTATAAGTTACTGCCAACGTTGAAATGATCCATTTTAATAGCTACGGCAGTAGCATATAGCATATAGTTCCAGTTCCATTCACACATTTAAAAAACACTTTAAGACCAATGTCTTGAAAAAATATATCACTCTTGAATTAACATTGTAGTTAATACTATGATTAATGTTACTTAAAAATTAAACATGAGATATAAATAATAATAGAAGTACAATTGTTTGTATATATAATTAGTGCAAAGGTCTATATGTACACAGGGATATTTCACATGCCTGTACTGTGTATAAAATTGAACTACGTTCATGTTGTTTATAATGTTGTTTATAATGTTTATTTATAATATGTTGTGCAAAGGACTTTTTATAACTTTCGGAAATTTATTTTGTACTTGAAATTGTTTATAGGGTTAGGGGCAATAAGTGTTTAACTTCAGCCTAAACCCTTTTGGTCTGTAACATTTTTTATTTTTTTCAATCTATGAATGTACAACTGTTTTTTTGCTTTGTTGACCATTGACCGAAGAACAATAAACTTGAAACTTGAATATAGCAGTTAGCATGCCATGACCCACAATGCACTTCTGCCAAGACCCTACCCCGCTAAAATTCTTATTGGTTGACGTGTGTGTGACGATTGCTGACATTTTCTTCGTCTCTTCCGCGAATGAGATAAATAATATTATTTGATATTTTACGGCAATGCGTTAATAATTTCACACATGAGTCGCTCCGGAGTGTATGTCGCACCCCCGGCCAAACTATGGAAAAAACTGCGACTTATAATCCGAAAAATACGGTAATTGTAAAGGTGCAATAACCTTTTTAGGAAGACTAGAAAGCAGGGCGTTACTATAATCTATGCGACTTGTAATTGGGCGATATACTCGATATATCGCGGGTTTGTCTCTGTGTGATATAGAAAATGACTATATCGTAATATTGGAGTATTCGTTCTCACGCAGTTGTTTTTAGCTGCGGGCATTATCGTCTTGCCCTGAGAGAGAATTGGGCGAACTCTCGCTATATTCTTAAGATGATAAATACCTATTTTTGTTATATTTTTTACATGCGATATAAAACTGAAGTCAGAGTGAAAAACGACGGGGGCGCTCAGAGGTCGGGGGTTTGCGCTGCTGGGGTCCTGACCTTGACGGCGTAGTCCATGCCGGTGCCCTTGTGGACGCAGCGCTTGCAGATGGAGTACGAGCCCACGCCGATTTCCTCTTTGACGTCGTAGGTGTCGGAAAACTGCGACGTGCTTCTGTGGAGCTGCTGCAGGCGGGCGCACAAAGTGTGTGGTCGTTGGGCGGGTAGCGGAGCGATTACGTAACGAGGCTCGTTTAGCGCGAGTGTGTCTACCTGAACAATTGTGTTGGGCATGGGTTGTGTCGTCTCCTCTTCGGTTATCGCCACAAAGCTGAATCCTCTGAACAGCTGATGGGCGTTGGCGCTGGGCGGGACTCCAGGAGAGTCTGACACACACACACACACACACCGAGCTCTTAAATGATGTCATTAACCAGGCAGGGCGGGGGTTGGACAGGCCGTACCTCGGGGCGTTTTCGCCGTGAACTCCGGGTCGAAGTAGAAGGTGTCGTCGGGCCGTGCCGCGGCGGGCTTGAAGGGCGGCGAGATCTCTCTGCGGAAGAGTTTCTGCGGGAGGGGAGGCAACATGAGTCACAATGTTTCAACTGAAAGGAAAAGCTGAGGGCGCAAACTGACATTCCAGTCGACAGTGCTGAAGAAGTGGTGCCTCTTGATCTCCTCCACGCCATCTGGGCCCGCGCCTGCAAAACATGAGCAGTTGCCAGTGGAGGCCAGCAGGGGGCACAGTGGTTCAATGCTGCCTAGGCATGAGGCTGCTTCACCTAATCCACTTCTTTTCAAATAGTGTGACCACGGAGAACAAGCTTTATCAGTATCACGCTTCAAACCTTGCTTCGGAAAGTTGTGCGCTACAAAAAGTGCTCATTGTTAATCCTGACTTACTCATGTGATAGGAAAAAAAATCAGCTCAAATTGCTTTATTCATTTATGTTTTGCAGGTTAAAGTGTTTCGTATATTGTGTACCTGGGTTAATTTGTCCTTGTTTGTTGAGGGATTCTTTCTTTTTTTTTTTTGTCATGAAAAAGGGATTTTTTTGGGGTTGGTGCACTAATTGTAAGTGTATCTTGTGTTTTTTTTATGTTGATTTAATGAAAAAAAAAAAAAAAAAATCCATCCATCCATTTACTACCGCTTATTCCCTTTTGGGGTCACGGGGGGCGCTGGCGCCTATCTCACCTACAATCGGGCGGAAAGCGGCGTACACCCTGGACAAGTCATAGAATAAAATAAAATGTATAAAAAATTATTCTGCGGCCCGGTGGTTGGGGACCACTGCTTTATATAACATATATCCATCCATCCATTTTCTACCGCTTATTCCTTTTTGGGGTCGTGGGGGGCGCTGGTGCCCATCTCAGCTACAATCGGGCGGAAGGCGGGGTAAACCCCGGACAGGTCCTTATAGAACAGACTTTTTTAATTTATTTCTTTTTTAAATACTTTTTTTCTTTGTTATGAGTTGATCTATATTTTGTCCTTTTTGGTTTTCTTTAATAAAAAAAAAAATAATAATAATAACAAGCATATTTCAGACTCCAAGTCCAAGTCCATGGTTCTCGCCCGGAAAAGGGTGGAGTGCCATCTCCGGGTTGGGGAGGAGACCCTGCCCCAAGTGGAGGAGTTCAAGTACCTAGGAGTCTTGTTCACGAGTGAGGGAAAAGTGGATCGTGAGATCGACAGGCGGATCGGTGCGGCGTCTTCAGTAATGCGGACGCTGTTTCGATCCGTTGTGGTGAAGAAGGAGCTGAGCCGGAAGGCAAAGCTCTCAATTTACCGCTCGATCTACGTTCCCATTCTCACCTATGGTCATGACCTTAGGGTCATGACCGAAAGGATAAGATCACGGGTACAAGCGGCCGAAATGAGTTTCCTCCGCCTGGTGGTGGGTCTCTCCCTTAGAGATAGGGTGAGAAGCTCTGCCATCCGGGAGGAACTCAACGTAAAGCCGCTGCTCCTTCACATCGAAAGGAGCAATCATCAGAATCTCCTGATGATTGAGGGAACCCCTCATGAAACAGTTCTGTAGAGATGAAGTAGTCTTGTGATTTTTCCCACACCTACATATTGCGCTCTACCACGGTATCGAGCAATATGCTCTGGATAATACAATCAAGACACATACATATATATATATATATATATATTTTTTTTTTTTTTTTTTTTTAAATAATTTGTATTTTTTTAATTTTATTATTTTTTCATTAATGAAGTGAAGTAAAGTAAATTATATTTATATAGCGCTTTTCTCTAGTGACTCAAAGCGCTTTACGTAGTGAAACCCAATATCTAAGCTACATTTAAAGCAGTGTGGGTGGCACTGGGAGCAGGCGGGTAAAGTGTCTTGCCCAAGGACACAACGGCAGTGACTAGGATGGCGGAAGCGGGGATCGAACCTGGAACCTTCAAGTTGCTGGCACGGCCACTCTACCAACCGACCTATATTGCTGAGTTGGTATTATCTATAAACTATAAGGATTAAATTGTTTGTTTTTTAATTTCAGGCAATTTGACGAACTTCTAATCCTTTATATAACAGAATTGTTATTTTTTTAAATAAATTTTTTCTTTGTTATAAGTTGATCTATATTTTGTCCTTTTTGGTTTTCTTTAATAATAATAAGCATATTACAGACTTATTGCACATTACGGACCACGCACCTGGATTTTTTTGCACTATTCTTTCTCTACATTTTTCAAATAATTTTTTTATTTCTTTTATTAACGAAGTGAAGTGAATCATATTTATATAGCGCATTTCTCTAGTGACTCAAAGCGCTTTAAATTGTGAAAGCCAATATCTAAGTTACATTTAAAGCAGTGTGGGTGGCACTGGGAGCAAGTGGGGAAAGTGTCTTGCCCAAGGACATGACGGCAGTGACTAGGATGGCGTAAGCAGGGATCGAACCTGGAACCCTCAAGTTGTGGGCACGGCCACTCTACCCACAGAGCAATACCACCCCAATAAATCCAACAACACAATACACAGTAATACCATAATAATGCAATCCAATTCCAAAACCAAACCCAACCTAGCAACATTCAGAATGGCAATAAACAGAGCAGTTGAGAGGAGACACAAACATGACACATATCAATCTAAAAGTAGTGAAAACAAAAATGAATATTATCAACAACAGTATCAATATTACTAACAATTTCAACATAGCAGAGATTGAAAGTCCCTCATTACAGACATTTATAAAAAACAAAAAAACAAAAAAACAATAGTGTCACAGTTGCTTACACTTGCATCGCATCTCATAAGCTTGACAACACATTGTGTTCAATATTTTCACAAAGATTAAATAAGTCATATTTTTGGTTCATTGAATAGTTAATACAAATTTAAATAATGGATCCCATATTCCAATATATGTCTCATTATTATCTACACTAAATGCAGTTTTTTCTACTGATATCATCCCCATAGCTTGTGCATACCAGTCAGTATGTGTTGGACTATCAACCTCTGTCCATTTTTTCAATATTACCCTTTTTGTTATTATGCATATTGAAAGAAATACATTTTTACTCTTTGATGACACGTTACTAATTTTTTGTCACTATATATCTCTCTTATGTATATATTTGCACTTTGCACTAAATCTGGTATAGTCTTACCTGTATATAATTTGGATGCTGACTAGTATATCGTCTATAACAGACCTGCGCAAATTAAGGCCCGGGGGCCACATGCGGCCCGTTAAGCTCTTCAATATGGCTTGCCGGACATTCCCAAATGCTTTTTTTTGGATCTTTAAGATGGAAAGTGAAGCTGCCATTATGATGTGCAGTCATCTTTTCCAATGTCTTGAACTATACAAAGTATTTCAATGGTTGGAATCTGCTCTTTTGGATGATATACCAGTTACTATGGTCATCTAAGTACCGTATTTTTCGGACTATAAGTCGCAGTTTTTTTCATAGTTTGGCTGGGGGTGCGACTTATACTCAGGAGCGACTTATGTGTGAAATTATTAACACATTACCGTAAAATATCAAATAATATTATTTAGCTCATTCACGTAAGAGACTAGACGTATAGGATTTCATGGGATTTATGGATTAGGAGTGACAGATTGTTTGGTAAACTTATAGCATGTTCTATATGTTATAGTTATTTGAATGACTCTTACCATAATATGTTACGTTCATCATCATCATCATTTATTTTTATTCCTTTAATGAAAATGCATATTTACAAGCCACGTACAATTGACACTGTCATTGTTTTTTTTGTTTTTCTTTCTTATACATTTCCATGATCAGAAAGGAGCAGATGGAAGAATTATATTCTTATACTTATCTGCCCCTTTTTTAACACAAATTACAGTATTTTAGATGAATTATAACTGTTCCCTCCACCAACACCCAAACTCCAACATACTTTTCCATTTTCCTTTAAGCACTTTCACAATGACACGTCTAAATCAAAACTCAGTTTGATATAATTTCAGTTTTCTCTTTATATAACTTTTTTTAAATACAAATATATTCTTACAGCTTTTTAAGTCTTTGTTTAGAGAATTCCATGCTTTCACACCAACAACAGACAAGCACATTTGTTTCAAATTTGTTCGCGCTCTTGGATGTTTAAAGTCATACGGCCTTCTGTGGTTCTCATCTTCAGATGTGAACACAAATAACTTTTGTATGTCCTTCGGAAGAACTTTATTTCTCGCTTTGAACATCATTAATAGAGTATTCAATTCTACAATGTCTTTTAGTTTTAGTAATCCTGACCTAATGAAAAGTGGATTTGTGTGGTCTCTATATTCTACTTTAAAAATGATTCGAATTGCTCTTTTCTGTGTTAACATACCAGGCACCTTCTCAGTTGGTTATTTATGCCTCATATAACGTACACTTAGGCTTCACGGTGGCAGAGGGGTTAGTGCGTCTGCCTCACAATACGAAGTTCCTGCAGTCCTGGGTTCAAATCCAGGCTCGGGATCTTTCTGTGTGGAGTTTGCATGTTCTCCCCGTGAATGCGTGGGTTCCCTCCGGGTACTCCGGCTTCCTCCCACTTCCAAAGACATGCACCTGGGAATAGGTTGATTGGCAACACTAAATGGGCCCTAGTGTGTGAATGTGAGTGTGAATGTTGTCTGTCTATCTGTGTTGGCCCTGCGATGAGGTGGCGACTTGTCCAGGGTGTACCCCGCCTTCCGCCCGACTGTAGCTGAGATAGGCGCCAACGCCCCCCGCGACCCCGAAAGGGAATAAGCGGTAGAAAATGGATGGATGGATAACGTGCACTTATTCAGCCTGTTGTTCACTATTTATTTATTTTAAATTGCCTTTCAAATGTCTATTCTTGGCGTTGGGTTTTATCAAATAAATATCCCCCAAAAATGCGATTTATACTCCAGTGCGACTTATATATGTTTTTTTTCCTTCTTTATTATGCATTTTCGGCGGGTGCGACTTATAATCCGGAGCGGTTTATACTCTGAAAAATATGGTATATGCAAGTATACTTGGCCAAATAAATCTGATTCTCATATAATGTTATGCAGAGGTGTACTTGCAGCAATTTTACTGTATTTATTTATTTCTATTCAACCTGCCCTACTTACAACAATTTTAAAGACAAATGATACTATTCATAGCCGCAGCAGAGAGCGGCGATGTTTTCCTCTTCCTGTGGGGACGTAACAGAAAATAATGGAGAAGCACTAACCTAATCTGTTGGAGGGGTTGCGTTTGAAAAGGTTCCTGAGGAGACTCTGGGCTTCCGAGCTTAAAAACTGTGGCATTCCCAGCTTGGCCCTGCAGACACAAGAGACCGAAGTGATGCATCGTACAGGAAACACACTCAGCATTTTCACACAGCAGCAAAGTCGCGCTTCCTGTCAACCTCAGAAGGATCGTTTTCATTCCCCTCTGACACTTTCCCGCCACCTCCTACTTGAGCGTGGCGAGCTGAGCTCATGTGTGCAATCACATCGGGTAAGAGGAGGAAGAGCTGCCACGCTGGAATAAAACTTGGCCTTTTTTGAGAAGAGCTCTATCATTCCAGACTGTCTGTGAAGCCGTGAATGTGTACACGCCGACTCCTGAGTGGTGACTGGATGAATTTGAGGAAGGCAAGGAAAAGGGAATCATGAAGAGACGTCTCTCTGCGACCCCAGCAGTAAGCTAACCATGAATAAAACCCAAAACAGAAACAAAAAAGACTAATTCCTTTCCCTTCACTTCCACCTAACTGTAAAGTTGAAAAGACATTTTAGAAAGGACCATAAAATGACTTTTGCAAAATGGTTGGTTAATGTCGCCTACCCGTGTGCTAATGTAGCTCAAAACAGTGGAACCTGGCTAGAACAACCCTTTAAGTTTTTGTCATGTCTTGGTGATCATGTTTAGTTTGGCTATGTTCTTTGCACTCTGTTAGTTCCTGTTTTTTTCACTCCCTGCTTTGTTTCCACGACAACCCATTAGTTTTCACCTGTCCTCATGTCACGCACCTGATTCATTTGGACTCATGCACCTGTTAATCACCACAGCACTATTTAAGCCTGTAGTTGCCAGGCAGTCAGCCTGGCGACATCACCCTCTATACGTCCTTGTTATTCATGCTGATGAGCCATGCTGCTCTTTTTAATGCTCTTTTCTCGTTCCAAGTAAGTTTTCTTTATTCATGCCATAGTTTGCAAGTTTTGTTTTATGTACATGGTTCTGCCTTTGTGCAAGTTTTTGTTTATACCCTTTGTTTTTGCAGTACTTTTGAGTGTTAAAATTAAAAGATGTCATTACCTTCACGCCGTGTCCCATCTAGTTGCTTCGCACCTCGGGAAAACAATGTACACCATAGTCCTAGTCTTAACAGTTTTTGATTAAGAAACTTTTAGATCAAGTGTGCAATCCATGTCTCTGTGTATGAACGTTCTATTCATCTTGTGTCCTGCCGGCGGGCATTTTGCGCCGCAGAATCCGTGGAAAGGCATGTATAAAGTGGTGAATGCAACGCATACTGTAAAGTGTTTTGGGTATCTGTCCAGGTAGAGTAAAGCGCTATATAAATAAAGATCATTTACATGCTGCCCAGTATAATACGCTACGAGCCACTTCTCAGCGCTTCAGTGTTTGTGCTTCTACTGTGTGAATGGGTGAATGTGGAAATAGTGTCAAAGCGCTTTGAGTACCTTGAAGTAGGGCTGGGCGATATGGCCATTTTTTAATATCTCGATATTTTTGGGCCATGTCACGATACACCATATATATCTCCATATTTTGCCTTAGCGTTGAATGAACACTTGATGCATATAATCACAGCAGTATGATGATTCTATGTGTCAACATTAAAACATTCTTCTTCATACTGCATTAATATATGCTACTTTTAAACTTTCATGCAGAGAGGGAAATCACAACTAAGTCAATTTACCAAAAGTGTATTTATTCAACAGTTATTAAGCACTGGCACAAATACTCATATCATTTCCAAAACAGAAAGTGCAAGATTGTCAGAGACATTTTAAAACAAGCTATGAGTGCACTTTTGTGCATGATGTCACTAAGATGACATATTAAAACAACACTAAATTAAAGTGCACGTTTTGTACAGAGCACCACTACAATAGTTTGAAACAAATAAAGTGCACTTTTGTGCATGATGTCACACAAGATATTTCAATAAGTGTCAAATAAAAATGAGCTGCATAAGAGGGAATTGAATAGTGTATATCCCTCGCTATGTGGTAGGTTACTGTGGACGTTATCTCCTTCTGTTGTTGACTTTTCTTTCATACGATGTGGAAATCGTTGCTTCGGCATTTTGTGGGTGTGGCACCGGCCGTAGATGTTGAAATGCGGAGTTTCAAGCACTCTTCATTCTCTAGCGGGTGACTTTTCAAATCGTGCTACACATTAGAAGTGCTGCTACTTTTTGTAGCAACGCTTTTGCCATCCATCCATCCATCATCTTCCGCTTATCCGAGGTCGGGTCGCGGGGGCAGCAGCCTAAGCAGGGAAGCGCAGACTTCCCTCTCACTAGCCACTTCGTCTAGCTCTTCCCGGGGGATCCCGAGGCGTTCCCAGGCCAGCCGGGAGACATAGTCTTCCCAACGTGTCCTGGGTCTTCCCCATGGCCTCCTGCCGACTGGACGTGCCCTAAACACCTCCCTAGGGAGGCGTTCGGGTGGCATCCTGACCAGATGCCCGAGCCACCTCATCTGGCTCCTCTCGATGTGGAGGAGCAGCGGCTTTACTTTGAGTTCCTCCCGGATGGCAGAGCTTCTCACCCTATCTCTAAGGGAGAGACCCGCCACACGGCGGAGGAAACTCATTTCGGCCGCTTGTACCCGTGATCTTATCCTTTCGGTCATGACCCAAAGCTCATGACCATAGGTGAGGATGGGAACGTAGATCGACCGGTAAATTGAGAGCTTTGCCTTCCGGCTCAGCTCCTTCTTCCCCACAACGGATCGATACAACGTTCGCATTACTGAAGACGCCGCACCGATCCGCCTGTCGATCTCACCATCCACTCTTCCCCCACTCGTGAACAAGACTCCTAGGTACTTGAACTCCTCCACTTGGGGCAGGGTCTCCCCCGCAACCCGGAGATGGCACTCCACCCTTTTCCGGGCGAGAACCATGGACTCGGACTTGGAGGTGCTGATTCTCATTCCGGTCGCTTCACACTCGGCTGCGAACCGATCCAGTGAGAGCTGAAGATCCCGGTCAGAGGAAGCCATCAGGACCACATCATCTGCAAAAAGCAGAGACCTAATCCTGCGGTCACCAAACCGGAACCCCTCAACGCCTTGACTGCGCCTAGAGATTCTGTCCATAAAAGTTATGAACAGAATCGGTGACAAAGGACAGCCTTGGCGGAGTCCAACCCTCACTGGAAATGTGTCCGACTTACTGCCAGCAACGCGGACCAAGCTCTGGCACTGATCGTACAGGGAGCGGACCGCCACAATAAGACAGTCCGGTACCCCATACTCTCTGAGCACTCCCCACAGGACTTCCCGAGGGACACGGTCGAATGCCTTCTCCAAGTCCACAAAGCACATGTAGACTGGTTGAGCAAACTCCCATGCACCCTCAAGAACCCTGCCCAGAGTATAGAGCTGGTCCACAGTTCCACGACCAGGACGAAAACCACACTGTTCCTCCTGGATCCGAGGTTCAACTATCCGGCGTAGCCTCCTCTCCAGTACACCTGAATAAACCTTACCGGGAAGGCTGAGGAGTGTGATCCCACGATAGTTGGAACACACCCTCCGGTCCCCCTTCTTAAAGAGAGGGACCACCACCCCGGTCTGCCAATCCAGAGGTACCGCCCCCGATGTCCACGCGATGCTGCAAAGTCTTGTCAACCAAGACAGCCCCACAGCATCCAGAGCCTTAAGGAACTCCGGGCGGATCTCATCTACCCCCGGGGCCTTGCCGCCGAGGAGCTTTTTGACTACCTCAGCAACCTCATCCCCAGAAATAGGAGAGTCCACCACAGATTCCCCGCTTTTGCCGCATACTCGTAAAACATCTTCCCGCTTGAAGCCAAACCACCGCCAGACGATGGACTCCCTGCTGTTTTTCTTGGGAATTAATTCTTCTTTCATTTGTTACCACACCGCTAGCATCACAGGTGACTTCACCATGTCGCTACCTGCCTGCTCCGCGAGAGTGTAAGACGTGCACGCGCGACAGCATGTGACGTATGTAAGAAGGTGACAAGAAAGAGTGAGAAAAGCCTGAAGTGTAATGCCCGCAGCTCAAAGCAACTGCGTGAAGACTTATACTCCAATATCACGATATAGTCATTTTCTATATCGCATAGAGACAAACCCGAGATATATCGAGTACATTCGATACATCACCCAGCCCTACCTTGAGGGTAGAAAAGCGCTATGCAAGTATAAACCATTTACCATTTACAAACAGCCACCTTGTATATGTACTAGGGGTGTAACGCTACACAAAAATTTCGGTTCGGTACGTACCTCGGTTTAGAGGTCACGGTTCGGTTCATTTTCGGTACAGTAAGAAAACAACACAATATACATTTTTTGGTTATTTTTTTTACCAAATTTGTAAACAATGGCTAACATACATATACACACAGGGTCCATTGCCAGGGTTAATACATATATAACATATATAAAATAAAAACTAAATAAGATAAGACTCAGAATGGTTTCTTAACAAAACCTTTCTACATATAAAGTGCTTTTTTTGATTGATTGATTGATTGATTGAGACTATTATTAGTAGATTGCACAGTACAGTACATATTCCGTACAATTGACCACTAAATGGTAACACCCCAATAAGTTTTTCACCTTCATCAACACCGCCCGCCGTTTTTTGTGGACATGTTCCATAAATGTTGATGTTCAAGATTTCTTTTTTTGTGAAGAAATGTTTAGAATGAAGTTCATAAATCCAGATGGATCTCTATTACAATCCCCAAAGAGGGCACTTTAAGTTGATAATTACTTCTATGTGTAGAAATCTTTATTTATAATTGAATCACTTGTTTATTTTTCAACATGTTTTTAGTTATTTTTTACATCTTTCTTTCCAAATAGTTCAAGAAAGACCACTACAAATAAGCAACATTTTGCACTGTTATACAATTTAATAAATCAGAAACTGATGACATAGTGCTGTATTTTACTCCTTTATCTCTTTTTTTCAACCAAAAATTATTTGCTCTGATTAGGGGGTACTTGAATCAAAAAAATGTTCACAGGGGGTACATCTCTGAAAAAAGGTTGAGAACCACTGTGTTATGAGAGTAGCGTGTGTGTGTGTGTGTGTGGCCCTTTAATATGGGACAGCATGTGACGTCAGTGTGTGGGCAAGCGCACCTGGTGAGGGAGCGTAGCGTGAGTGCAGGGAGTGACTGGTGTTTTGTTGGATTAGCTGTGTGCAAGACTTCAATAAAGCCACGATTTGCAATTAATTGCCGGGCTCTTCATTTACCCTGGAGTCCGGAGCTGTGGAACCCCACTGCCGGCTAGAGTGAAGAGTTGTGTGCGCAAGAGAGACACTATGGGAGCCGGAAGCAAGAAAGGTGCCACACATGTTTGACGTGTCGTCAGAAGCAGCTGCTGAACAATCTTGGCAAAGATCCGTCCTCCATTGTTGTATCGCGCAGCCAAAGTGTTCCCAAACGGGAGATCTTAACGAGGCAGGAAAGTCTTCCAGCTCTGGCTTTAACATGTTGTCCTAGCTGCTAGCATGTCTACTCGTTTGAGACACCTCCGAACCGAACCGAAACCCCCGTACCGAAACGGTTCAATACAAATACACGTACCGTTACAACCCTAATGTGTACCGTATTTTTCGGACTATAAGTCGCAGTTTTTTTTCATACTTTGGCCGGGGGTGCGACTTATGAGTGAAATTATTAACACGTTACCGTAAAATATCCATCCATCCATCTTCTTCCGCTTATCCGAGGTCGGGTCGCGGGGGCAGCAGCCTAAGCAGGGAAGCCCAGACTTCCCTCTCCCCAGCCACTTCGTCTAGCTCTTCCCGGGGGATCCCGAGGCGTTCCCAGGCCAGCCGGGAGACATAGTCTTCCCAACGTGTCCTGGGTCTTCCCCGTGGCCTCCTACCGGTTGGACGTGCCCTAAACACCTCCCTCGGGAGGCGTTCGGGTGGCATCCTGACCAGATGCCCGAACCACCTCATATGGCTCCTCTCGATGTGGAGGAGCAGCGGCTTTACTTTGAGTTCCTCCCGGATGACAGAGCTTCTCACCCTATCTCTAAGGGAGAGCCTCGCCACACGGCGGAGGAAACTCCTTTGGGCCGCTTGTACCCGTGATCTTATCCTTTCGGTCATGACCCAAAGCTCATGACCATAGGTGAGGATGGGAACGTAGATCGACCGGTAAATTGAGAGCTTTGCCTTCCGGCTCAGCTCCTTCTTCACCACAACGGATCGATACAACGTCCGCATTACTGAAGACGCCGCACTGATCCGCCTGTCGATCTCACCATCCACTCTTCCCCCACTCGTGAACAAGACTCCTAGGTACTTGAACTCCTCCACTTGGGGCAGGGTCTCCTCCCCAACCCGGAGATGGCACTCCACCCTTTTCCGGGAGACAACCATAAAATATCAAACAATATTATTTACCTCATTCGCGGAAGAGACGAAGAAAATGTCAGCAATCGTCACACACACGTCAGCCAATAAGAATTCGGCGGGGGAGGGTCATGGCAGAAGTGCATTGTGGGTCATGGAGTGCTAACTGCTATATGCTACTGCCGTAGCTATTAAAATGGATCATTTCATCGTTGGCGGTAACTTATAAAAACTGAGAAGGGCTGAACAAAAATGGCACCGAAAAGGAAATCATGTACTGCAGATTACAAGCTGGACGTAGTGAAATATGCAGCAGAAAAGGACAAGAGGAAGCGGCGCATAACTTTGGAGTTGGCAGAGTTGTTTAGAAGCGACATTGAGGAAGAAGATTTCATGGGATTTATGGATTAGGAGTGACAGATTGTTTGGTAAAGGTATAGCATGTTCTATATGTTATAGTTATTTGAATGACTCTTACCATAATATGTTAGGTTAACATACCAGGCACCTTCTCACTTGGTTATTTATGCAACATATAACATAAACTTATTCCGCCTGTTGTTCACTATTCTTTATTTATTTTAAATTGCCTTTCTTGGTGTTGGATTTTATCAAATACATTTCCCCCTTAATGCGACTTATACTGCAGTGCGACTAATATATGTTTTTTTTCCTTCTTTATTATGCATTTTCGGCAGGTGCAACTTATACTCCGGAGCGACTTATACTCCGAAAAATACGGTCGCTGTTTTTTCTAAATGGAGCAGTACGGTGCGTAGGGTGATGGAGATAGCGTCATCTGTCCACCTGTTGGTTCTGTAAGCGTACTGATGACGGTCCAAAGTGTGAGGAAGAGCGTGTTTTAGCACGAGTCTCTCTAGGCAATTCATATTCATGGGGGTTAAGACCTCTTGTCATTAAGGCCTGTTATTGTTTGTGTACAAACCTTCACTAAAATATGGACTTCTGTCGAAGCTAGAACCCATTCATATTTCCGCCTCCGCTTGGGATGGTTTCCTGCTGGCTCCGCTGTGAACGGGACTCTCGCTGCTGTGTTGGATCCATTATGGATTGAACTTTCACAGTATCATGTTAGACCCGCTCGACATCCATTGCTTTCCTCCTCTCCAAGGTTCTCATAGTCATTATTGTCACCGACGTCCCACTGGGTGTGAGTTTTCCTTGCCCTTATGTGGGCCTACTGAGGATGTCGTAGTGGTTTGTGCAGCCCTTTGAGACACTAGTGATTTAGGGCTATATAAGTAAACATTGACTGATGATTGATTGATATTTACATTGTTAATGGAGAAATTTACGTCAATATACAAACTTTTTCAACTCTGATCAAGAACCAATTAAATTGAGGTTCCACTGTAGATAACAGAGTGTGGACTCACTTGAGGATCATGGTCATGGTGTCTTTGCGGTCTTTCCCTTGAAACGGCAGCGTTCCCGTCAGCATCTCGAACTAAAAGGGGAGAAAAAAAGTGAGAAAGTACACTTATAACATGTGCGATTGTTGCTGTAGTGCAGGCCTGGGCAATTATTTTGACTCGGGGGCCACATTTAGAGAAAAAAAGTGTGTCTGGGGGGGGTCGGTATATATATTTTTCGGAACACTAATACAAAACTTCACAATGATGTCTGATTGAATTCTAAAAACCTTATGACAGACCGCCTTAAGAAAAACATAATGTAATTTAACATTTTTCTATGAAAGATAAAACACTGAATATTGACAAAATAAGAATGTCACACCCCCTTTCGGTTGACCTATTTTACAATCAAGTGAAACACGACAAAAATGCAACAAACAGTGAAATATGAACAAAGGGTACAAAATAAACCCACCTACAATCCGATATATCTGATACATCACTAAGCTTTAGAACTTTGTTGTGAAAAGCTCCTTCGGCATCTGTGGAAACGCTTGGTGCCTCGTCTGAGCTGCTGTGACGTAGATGACCATAGTAACTAATTAGATGACCATAGTAACTAATTAGATTACCATAGTAACTGGTATATTATCCATAAGCGCAGATTCCAACCATTGAAATACTTTGCATAGTTCATTAGAAAACATGACTGCACATCATAATGGCAGCTACACTTTCCATCTTAAAGATCTAAAAAAAATATTTGGGAAAGTCCGGCGGGCCAGATTGAAAGGCTGAACGGGCCGCATCTGGCCCCCGGGCCTAAATTTGCCCAGATCTGCTGTAGTGAGAAAGTAGTCTTTGCCATTAAGTTCAATGTGGCAGTCTTGTCTTTAGTTTAGTCCTACAAAGTGTTTACACAGTAAGTATTGTACTCATTAAGCCCGCACCAAGCCAATAGTTTTGTGAGACTTGTGTGGCATAGCGATGCAGGATATGTTCTTCCAAGGATGCGTCGGACAAGACCACAGCGTAAGGTAAGATATAAAGTATTTATTCAACTAATAAAAAGGCTAGGAACAAAATCACTGGTGCTAGGCAGATAAGGGAAACAAATGGCGCTAGCATGGGAGCTAGGGAAACAAACAGAAACACTAAACTTGGAACAGAGGCACAAAAAGGGAAAAGAAAAACTACTAGCATGAAAGCTAGGGAAAAACAAAAACGCAGCGCGAGAGCTAGCGAGTATACACATGGAAAGCGAGTCGTCAACTGTTGCGTGAAAGCAAATTAGGATCCGAGCATGAACTAACAAAAGGGGCAGTCTTAAATAAGGCAGGTGATTAGCAAAACAGGTGTGTGTAAACAGAGAGTAGCAGGTGGAAACAGTATGCAACCATGGTGACGGAGCAAAACAGGAAATAAGGAGGTCAAACTACAGAATGTGATACAGGAAGGAACAAAACTACAAAATGGAACGATCCGGGCAGCGGATCGTAGCAAGTTTGTTCGATTCATGATAATCTTATAAAACACGTGTGAAAGGGGCGTGGTCCACACGTGCCCTGTGGTCAGGGCATGTTCAGGAGCCGGCTGTGAAGCAACTGACAGGTGAGTGGATATCTCAGCTGGAACGAGCTATCTAATCACATGTGTCTTTATTAGCAGCGTCGGACATGGACGGGCCAGAGGAAGCATGAACAATAAGACGATTGCACGAAAGAGCAAAATAAAAGAGACTTGTAAAACCTGACAGCCGGGTTCTGCACCTTTTATATTGGTCCGAAAAGAACCCACAAGGGAAAGTCATCCGTCCACAACACACTTTATAGCCTCAATGCTTTTTTCCGGGAAAATAATATAAAGCAGGGGTCACCAACGCGCTGCCCGTAAGGACCAGATGAGTCGCCCGCTGGCCTGTTCTAAAAATAGCTCAAATAGCAGCACTTACCAGTGAGCTGCCTCAATTTTTTTAAATTTGATTTATTTACTATCAAGCTGGTCTCGCTTTGCTCGACATTTTTAATTCTAAGAGAGACAAAACTCAAAAAGAATTTGAAAATCCATGAAACTATTTTAAAAACTTGGTCTTCACTTGTTTAAATAAATTCATTTATTTTTTTACTTTGCTTCTTATAACTTTCAGAAAGACAATTTTAGAGAAAAAATAGAACCTTAAAAATGTTTTTAGGATTTTTAAACACATACCTTTTTAACTTTTAAATTCCTTCCTCTTTTTTCCTGACAATTTAAATCAATGTTAAAGTAAATTCATTTTTTGTTGTTGTAAATAATAAATCAATTTTAATTTAATTCTTCATTCTAGTTTATGTTTTTTCGACAAAGAATATTTGTGAAATATTTTTTCAAACTTATTATGAATAAAATTAAAAAACATTATTCTGGCAAATATAGAAAATCTGTAGAATCAAATTTAAATCTTATTTCAAAGTCTTTTTGAATTTCTTTTAGAATTTTAGTTCTGGAAAATCTAGAAGAAATAATGATTTGTCTTTGTTAGAAATATAGCTTGGTCCCATTTGTTATATATTCTAACAAAGTGCAGATTGGATTTTAACCTATTTAAAACATGTCATCAAAATTGTAAAATTAATCTTAATCAGGAAAAATTACTAATGATGTTCCATAAATTATTTTTTAAATTTTTTCCAAAAGATTCAAATGAGCTAGTTTTTCTCTTCTTTTTTTCGGTTGAATTTTGAATTTTAAAGAGTCGAAATTGAAGATAAACTATGTTTCAAAATTTAATTTTCATTTTTTTCGTGTTTTCTCCTCTTTTAAACCGTTCAATTAAGTGTTTTTTTCATTTATTCTCTACAAAAAACTTTCGGTAGAAGGAAAAAAAATGTCTGATGGAATGACAGACAGAAATACCCTTTTTTTTTTTAATATATTTATCTGTTTCTATATATATTTATTGTGAGAAATCATTAAGATGATCAGTGTTTCCACAAAGATAATTATCATTACTTATTAATAATAACGTAGAGTTAAAGGTAAATTGAGCAAATTGGCTATAACTGGCAATTTAAGTGTGTATCTAACTGGTAGCCCTACGCATTAATCAGCACCCAAGAAGTAGCTCTTGGTTTCAAAAAGGTTGGTGACCCCTGATCTAAATAAACTCGAGTGAGTGCATTTTGAAAAGTAAAGTCTTGCTTTTGAGCGCTTTCTACAAGACATGCTTGCTCATTGATATGAAAATTTGAAAGATTACTTCGAGGTAGTCTGCTGTCACGGTGACATCACGTGAAACCCTCCATCCATCCATTTCCTACCGCTTCTTCCCTTTTTTGGGGTCGCGGGGGGCGCTGGCGCCTATCTCAGCTACAATTAGGTTGATTGGCAACACTAAATGGTCCCTAGTGTGTGAATGTTGTCTGTCTATCTGTGTTGGCCCTGCGATGAGGTGGCGACTTGTCCAGGGTGTACCCCGCCTTCCGCCCGATTGTAGCTGAGATCACGTGAAACAAAAGGTTTCTAAACTACGGTACAGTTTGATTTCACTTGAGTTGGTATTCCGTAGAGCCGACGGAATTAGAATTTGGTACCCGTCCTTATTTATAATGGATGCCATTTTCCAATTTACTATTTAAAGCATTAGTATTCAAAACTAAATATTTATGATTTGCCCTCTCACCATCAGGACGCCGTACGACCACCAGTCCGCACTGTGTGTGTGTCCTCGCCGGTTGACCACCTCCGGCGCCATGTACTCCACCGTCCCACAGAAGGAGTAGGCCTTGTTCTCGTGGTCGATGGACTCCTTGCTGAGGCCAAAGTCTGCAGACGCACATGGGGGAGCTTGAGCAACACTCATGGCAGCATCTCTAAGCCAGTGTCAAATTACCACACACCTGTCAACTTGATGTGTCCATCCTCATCCAGCAGGATGCTGGAAGGACATAAATGAGTCTGGTTATTTTTGGATGGGAACATAAAACTGTGTCTGTATCAATATGCGGATTAATAGTATGAAAATAAAATTGAATAAAAGTCACATTTGTATTAACAATGAATGGATTGAAGTATGTTAATTGTATTTATATTATTTTAGAATCAATCAATTAATCAAAGTTTATTTATATAACCCTTAATCACAAGTGTCTCAAAGGGCTGCACGAGCCACAACGACAGGTGTTAAACACAAGACGTAAACAGACTATCATGAAGCGCTGCTTCTTCCTACTTCTTTTTGGGCGTGTTGTAGGGCCTTTTTTTAATATCTCGATATTTTTAGGCCATGTCACGATACACCATATATATCTCCATATTTTGCCTTAGCCTTGAATGAACACTTGATGCATATAATCACAGCAGTATGATGATTCTATGTGTCTACATTAAAACATTATTCTTCATACTGCATTAATATATGCTACTTTTAAACTTTCATGTAGAGAGGGAAATCGCAACTAAGTCAATTATTTATTAAACAGTTATCAAGCAGTGGCACAAACATTCATGAAAGTGCAGGATTGTCAGAGACATTTTAAAACAAGCTATTAGTGCACTTTTGTGCATGATGTCACTAATATAACATATTAAAACAACACTAAAAAGGGAAAAGGGTGGAATGCCATCTCCGGGTCGGGGAGGAGACCCTGCCCCAAGTGGAGGAGTTCAAGTACCTAGGAGTCTTGTTCACGAGTGAGGGAAGAGTGGATCGTGAGATCGACAGGCGAATCGGTGCGGCGTCTTCAGTAATGCGGACGTTGTACTGATCCGTTGTGGTGAAGAAGGAGCTGAGCCGGAAGGCAAAGCTCTCAATTCACCGGTTGATCTACGTTCCCATCCTCACCTATGGTCATGAGCTTTGGGTCATGACCGAAAGGATAAGATCACGGGTACAAGCGGCCCAAATGAGTTTCCTCCGCCGGGTCGCGGGTCTCTCCCTTAGAGATAGGGTGAGAAGCTATGCCATCCGGGAGGGACTCTACGTAAAGCCGCTGCTCCTCCACATCGAGAGGAGCCAGATGAGGTGGTTCGGGCATCTGGTCAGGATGCCACCCGAACGCCTCCTTAGAGAGGTGTTTAGGGGCACGTCCAACCGGTAGGAGGCCACGGGGAAGACCCAGGACACGTTGGGAAGACTATGTCTCCCGGCTGGCCTGGGAACGCCTCGGGATCCCCCGGGAAGAGCTGGACGAAGTGGCTGGGGAGAGGGAAGTCTGGGCTTCCCTGCTTAGGCTGCTGCCCCCGCTACCCGACCTCGGATAAGCGGAAGAAGAT
>NC_084625.1:7041995-7139495 GCF_033978795.1 Nerophis ophidion
GTCATCCTGTAACACACACACACATCTTCTTATTGTTCGTGGAGTACTAAAACGAAACCGCTCAGGTTTGGGGGCTGCTGTCGACTCGATGATGTGTAATTCACAGGTGTCAGATGCGGCCCTCGACATCATTTTGTCTAGCCCGCAAACACCTGGACATGATATGTGTCAATAAAGTACTTAATATTTTCTCACTAAATGTAGTTGATTGTTTTCATTTTGACAGAAAAAACATATGTATTGCTTGAAATTGCATACCTTTTAAGTGTTAACAGTATCCAATATTGCAATAAATATTAAGTTAAAGTGCCAACGATTGTCACAAACACACCGGATGTGGCGGAATTATTCCCTGCATTTGACCCATTGCCCTTGATCACCCCCTGGGAGGTGAGGGGAGCAGTGAGCAGCAGCGGTGGCCACGCCGCCCAGGAATCTTTTTGTTTTTTTAACCCCCAATTCCAACCCTTGATTCTTACAGTATGCTATCATCATTTCCAAACATGTTTTGCCTAAATAAAAACAAATACTTATATATCTGCTTGACTTATGATTTTACAGCAGGCCAGGGAAATTATTTTGACTCGGGGGCCAAATTTAGAGAAAAAAAAGGTCTCTGGGGGCTGGTATATCTATTTTTAGGAACACTAATACAAAACCTCACAATAATGTCTGATTGAATACTAAAAACGTTATGACAGATCGCCTTAAAAAACATAATGGAATTTTAAATTTTTCTATGAAGGATAAAACACTGAGTATTGACAACATATGAACATCACACCCTCTTTCGATCGACATATTTTGCAATCAAGTGAAACGCACCAAAAATGCAACAAACAGTGAAATATGAACGGGAATTGGTACAAAATAATATATATCTACACACATACTTGCAGTGTGTATATTGTACATATTACAAATTGTTATGAAGGTGTCCGTTACCACTTTATAAGTATACTTGCAGTGTGTATATAAACATATTACCTATTTTTATGAAGGTGTCTGTTACTACATTATATATATATATACTTACAGTGTGTATATAAAACTTATTGTTATGAAGGTCTGTTACTACATTATATATATACATGCAGTGTGCATAGCATACATATTACATATTGTTATTAGGGTATCAGTCACTACATTATATACATACTTGGTGTATATTGTTCATATATATATATTGTTATGAAGGTGTCTGTAACTACATTTTATATATAATAGCAGTGTTTATATTGTATATATTACATATTGTTATGAAGGTGTCTGTTACTTCATTATATACACACTTGCAGTGTGTATATAAAACATATTGTTATGAAGGTGTCTATTACATTATATATATATATATATATATATATATATATATACTGTATATACTTACAGTGTGCATAGTGTACATATTACATATTGTTATTAGGGTATCAGTTACTACATCATATATATATACTTGCAGTGTGTATATATAAAACATATTGTTATGAAGGTGCCTATTACTACATTATATATATATATATATATATATATATATATATATATATATACTTACAGTGTGCATAGTGTACATATTACATATTGTTATTAGGGTATCAGTTAGTACATTATATATATATATATATTTGCAGTGTGTATATTGTACATATTATATATTGCTATGAAGGTGTCTGTTACTAGATTATATATGTACTTGCAGAATGTATATTGTACATATTACATATTGTTACGAAGGTGTCTGTTACTACATTATATATATATATACTTACGGTGTGCATAGTGTACATATTACATATTGTTATTAGGGTATCAGTTACTACATTATATATATATTTGCAGTGTGTATATTGTACATATTATATATTGCTATGAAGGTGTCTGTTACTAGATTATATATGTACTTGCAGAATGTATATTGTACATATTACATATTGTTATGAACGTGTCTGTTACTACATTATATATATATATATATATATATATATATATATATATATATATATATACATACATACTTAGTGTGTATAAAGTACATATTGTTAAGGTATCTGTTACTACATTATATATATATATATATATATATATATATAAAAGGGAATAAGCGGTAGAAAATGGATGGATATATATATATATATATGGGTTGTACTTGTATAGCGCTTTTCTACCTTCAAGGTACTCAAAGCGCTTTGACACTACTTCCACATTTACCCATTCACACACACATTCACACACTGATGGAGGGAGCTGCCATGCAAGGCGCCAACCAGCACCCATCAGGAGCAAGGGTGAAGTGTCTTGCTCAGGAAACAACAGACATGACGAGGTTGGTACAAGGTGGGATTTGAACCAGGGACCCTCGGGTTGCGCACAACCACTCTCCCACTGCGCCACGCCGTCCCAAATATATATATATATATATAAATATATATATATATTTGCAGTGTGTTTATAAAAGTGTGTTTATATGAAGGTGTCTGTTACTACATTATATATACACTTGCAGTGTGTATACAAACTGTTGTAGAATTTTCAAGTTATTTTAGCTGGTTTTGAAGGCTACAACGGCAACTCTCATTAGCCACAATTTCCCAAGCATTTTATTTACAACCTTTAACACCCACACCTCAAAAAAAAAAAATGTGTGTCCTTGTCTCTCAAAATAATTTTTCAACAAAAAGCAAAATTCCAGAAAGAGAGCAGTTCCCTTTTTTTGGAGTGGAACTTATAAGACAGTTGTAGAGGATGGTTTAGTTGGCAGAGATCTACACAATACTGAGTCACATTCCAGCTGCTACGGTTTGTTGGAGACAGGATACCTGGAAATCAAGCGAAACCACAGCGCTACGCCATTAGCCGACGACAGGTTGAACAGGCTTCCTCCACATTTGTCATGCACACAATGGCTGATAACCGCCCGCATGCACGGTTGTCATGGAGCCACCCCCGGTACCTGCTTTGTGCTGTGCCACTGTGACTAATGATGGCGTTCAGTCTGATACTTTCAACCCCCGTTCTCCCATCATGGTCCCCCGCATCCTGTCTACGTCCTCCATCATACCTGGACATCCCAGGTGGGCGACCTGCAGACGGCCAGTGCATGATGGATCCTGTAGTCCGGAGTGCGTCGCAGGCTCGGCGGCGACAACATGCTGAGCGTCGGGACCGAGCGCCGCCGGCTTTTGATCATTCCTGACACTTCTTCTTCTCCTCCTCTCGCTTGATATCACTCAGACACATCTTCAACTCCCTCCCATCCCGCGTTCCCACCTCCTTTCTCACCACTTCGGTCTTTATTCCAACACTTGTCTCTCGCACTATTCGCTTGCTGCGTTAGTCACCCTGGCACGTGCGTTTTGGCCTTCTGGGGAATTCAAATCAGCAACAGCAAGACATAAAACTAGGCAAGTTACAACAATGTTTCAACTGCATGGACATTTAGCAGCAAAACTCATCTGTGCACTGTAGCCGACTCTGCAGAGGCCTGCAGGTAACGATGATGACATTAAATAAGGGGGCAAACACATGTTATACTTGCAGGAATAGACTGGAAATACTGACGACTTGAAGAATGTTGACATTTTAAATGAACGTGAATGTGAGTCAGATCACAGATGGCGGAGCAGAGCCGGAGCGACAGGATGCTCATGTCGCACCTCTTAATCACGGGATTAAAAGTGCAAAGCCAGCACCTGCGCTCTGAACACACACACACACACACACACACACACACACACACACACACACACACACACACACACACACACACACACACACACACACACACACACACACACACACACACACACACACACACACACACACACACACACACACACTCGTGTACTTCTTACCTACTTGAGACCTGTGAAAAATGCTTGCCTCTTTAGGACCACCCTTTCTAGATGTATAAAGATTTGTATTCCATATGAGTTTCCACATGAGTTGGGAAATTGTGTTAGATGTAAATATAAACGGAATACAATGATTTTCAAATCCTTTTCAACCCATATTCAGTTGAATGCACTACAAAGACAAGATATTTGACGTTCAAACTCAAACTTTATTTTTTTTTTGCAAATAATAATTCACTTAGAATTTCATGTCTGCAACACGTGCCAAAGTAGTTGGGAAAGGGCATGTTCACCACTGTGTTACATCACCTTTTCTTTTAACAACACTCAATAAACGTTTGGGAACTGAGGAAACTAATTGTTGAAGCTTTGAAAGTGGAATTCTTTCCCATTCTTGTTTTACGTGGAGCTTCAGTCGTTGAACAATCCGGGGTCTCCGCTGTCGTATTTTACACTTCATAATGCGCCACACATTTTCGATGGGAGACAGGTCTGGACTGCAGGCGGGCCAGGAAAGTACCCGCACTCTTTTTTTTACGAAGCCACACTGTTGTAACACGTGCTGAATGTGGCTTGGCATTGTCTTGCTGAAATAAGCAGGGGCGTCCATGAAAAAGACGGCGCTTAGATGGCAGCATATGTTGTTCTGAAACCTGTATGTACCTTTCAGCATTAATGGTGCCTTCACAGATGTGTAAGTTACCCATGCCTTGGGCACTAATGCATCCCCATACCATCACAGATGCTGCCTTTTGAACTTTGCGTTGATAACAGTCTGGATGGTTTGCTTTGCATAGTAGAGCTTTAACTTGCACTTACAGATGTAGCGACCAACTGTATTTAGTGACATCGGTTTTCTGAAGTGTTCCTGAGCACATGTGGTGATATCCTTTAGAGATTGATGTCGATTTTTGATACAGTGCCGTCTGAGGGATCGAAGGTCACAGTCATTCAATGTTGGTTTCCTGCCACGCCGCTTATGTGGAGTGATTTCTCCAGATTCTCTGAACCTTTTGATGATAATATGGACCGTAGATGTTGAAATCCCTAAATTTCTTGCAATTGCACTTTGAGAAACGTTGTTTTTAAACAGTTTGACTATTTGCTCACGCAGTTGTGGACAAAGTGGTGTACCTCGCCCCATCCTTTCTTGTGAAAGACAGCATTTTCTGGGAAGCTGCTTTTATACCCAATCATGGCACCCACCTGTTCCCAATTAGCCTGCACACCTGTGGGATGTTCCAAATAAGTGTTTGATGAGCATTCCTCAACTTTATCAGTATTTATTGCCACCTTTTCCAACTTCTTTGTCACGTGTTGCTGGCATCAAATTCTATTAATGACTATTTGCAACAAACAAAAAGTTTATCAGTTTGAACATCAAATATGTTGTCTTTGTAGCATATTCAACTGAATATGGGTTGAAAATGATTTGCAAATCATTGTATTCTGTTTATATTTACATCTAACACAATTTCCCAACTCACATGGAAACAGGGTTTGTACAATATTAAAAACATATACAAACTACAAAAATATAAAAAAGCTTTTTGTGAAAAATGAGTTGGAATTTCACAAGAGAAAGTCACAAATTCACCGGAAAAACTTAGAATTTTGTCCGTATTATAACAAAAGTCAGAATTTTAGTCAACGCAAGTCAAAGTTTTACAAGAAAAAGTGAACATTTGTGCAATTTTATGCTAAAAGTTGGAATTTTACTCAATAACTGTCACAATTTTACAAGAAAGCTTAGAATTTTCGCAATTTTATGAAAAGAGTTGTAACTTTAATCGACCAAAGTCACAATTTAGTAAGAAATCTTTCAAATTACGGCAATATTATAATAACAAATCGGAATTTCCCTTGCCAAAATTATGACTAAAATGTCACTATTTTACAAGAGCAACAAAAAAAATGGCAACATTGTGATGAGTCAGAATTTGATCTGACAAATGTCACCATTTCTCATTAAAAAGTAACAATCCTACATTAAAATAGTAATAATTTTACGAGAAAATACTGCAATATTACAGAAAAAGAAAGAACATGCGAAATTGTTCCCAATTTTTTTTAAGAAAAAGTCGACACTTTGTGAGAAAGACTGCTTTTAGTAATTAATTAATTAATTTACATTTTGTAATTGTTTTTTAATATTCATTATTTGCTTCAAGTTATTACAGTATGTCTCTCTCTATATATATTCATTTAATTTTTGTTATTTATTTTGGCCAAAGAGAGGCGCACTTAATTTTTTTACGCACACTTGTTATTTCATATGTTAACCAGAGGGGGAGCACTTTTAAATCCTACACACAGTCATTGAAAAATCTCTCCTTTTTGGGACCACCCAAATTTTGATAGATTTCACCACCAGGGGTATAATGTATAAATGTATACGGTTTTTCCTCATATCACATAATTGCCCATGTATTTGTTCATTATATGTTTTTTACGTGCGCTGTAAACATTTTTTTTTTAGATTTTACTGTAAAAATCTGGCAGCTCAGTCGCCAGAATTCTACCATAATCTGTGTTTATTTTGCATATTACTATTTTTGGCCTTAAAATCAATGGTTATTGTTGTTGTTTTTATAGTGGAATTTTATTAATGGAAAAACCTTACCAAAGTTGTTTTACGGTGTAAAAACAAAACAAAAGCCAGCTCAATTGCCAGAGTTTTTTTTAAACAATTGCAGTGTTGTTTTTTTTTACAGCATATTACTGTGAATAGAATGGAAATAGTGCCACTGTCTTTTTTTAGCTGTAAAATTCATGCAAATGAGCTGTCAATTTTTGGCTGTAAAATCTACAATTGTTTTTTATAGGAAATACTGGAAATGGAAAAACGGTACCAAAGTTGTCTTATGGTAAAAAATAAAAATACATGTTTTTTTTTTTTTAAAGCCGGCTTATTCGCCAAATTTTCCTACAACAATTGCAGTGTTTTTTGTTTGTTTGTTTTTTTTACAGCATAGTACTGTGAATGGAATGAAAATAGTACCACTATCGATTGTAGCTGAGATAGGCGCCAGCGCCCCCCGCGACCCCGAAAGGGAATAAGCGGTAGAAAATGGATGGATGGATGTCTTTTTTTCACTGTAAAATTCATGCAACTGAGCTGATAATTTTTGGCCCTAAAATCTACGGTTGTTGTTGTTCTTACTAAGTTGTTTTAGGGTAAAAAAAAAAAAAAAAAAAAAAAAAAAAAAAGATTTCAACAGAATTTTCCCAAAAATTGCAGTGTTTTTTTTGTATTATACTATGAATGTAATGAAATTGTACCACTGTTTTTTCTGCAAAATTCCTGCAACCGAGCTGCCAATTTTTGGCTGCAAAACCTACAGTTGTTTTTTATAATTTATTACTGGAAATGGAAAAATGGTACCAAAGTTGTTTTACGTTAAACAAAAAAGGCAGCTCATTTGCAACATTTTTCCTGAAAATGTGCAGTTTTTTACAGAATATTACTGTGAAAAAGTCGGAAAAGAGTAACATTATTTTTAGGGTAAACTTCATACAACGGAGCTGCCGATTTTTCGCTGCAAAATCTACTGTTGTTGTTGTTTTTACTGTGTATTACTGAAAATGGGAAAAACATACCCAAGTTGTTTTTACGGCTAAAAAGGGAAGCTGGGTGGCCATAATTTTACGGTAAAATCTGTACTCATTGTTATAGTGTACACTTTGATGAATAACTTGCTTTAAACTCAGAAGTCAAGCAGATTGTCAGGCTTGTCTCTGACAGTTTTGTTTTGTTCTAGTTTTTCTTCTGCATATGTCTTTGTTTCCTGTCAGCGCTTTTATTTTGGTCATTTCCTGCTTTTCTCCCTGAGCCCTGTTTCCCCTCAGCTGCAGCTGATTGGCACCTGGCCACACCTGGTGTCAATCAGCCCGCTCCTATTTAAACCTGTATTTTTTTTTATGTCAAAAATTTTAAGAACAAATAAAAGTAGTGAGGAAATATAAAGTATTATTAATTTTGCAGGCCATTTAAAATGGTGTGGCGGGCCAGATCTGGCCCCAGGGCCTTGAGTTTGACACTTATATTGTAAAGATAAATGAGATTATGTAAATGACATGATGTATCATATTGTAACTGTCTACATGTTGGAAATAAAGCAGAACCATCACACTCCATGGCGTGCATGTTGACAACTCACAGTCCAGCTGCGGGGTGCTGATCCCAGACAGCCCAACACCCCCCCCCTCCTCATGCGGCCCGCCGTCCCGGGGCTGCCGTCCCTCCTGGGGGGCAACAGCGAGTGACGGAGCGCTTTCAGCCGAGCTCTCAGGGCCCGCAGGAGGCCGTCGAGGGCGCACAGGCACGGAGGCTTGCTGCCGACCGTCATGTCAAAACACGGCGCAGGCGGGAGCGCGACTTGCTTGTGGCGAAGCTGTGACGGCGAGTGGCTGCCGTGTGAGTCAGAGTGAGGGGATACCCGCAGTAAGAGCAGCTGTGTGTGTGTGTGTGTGGAGGGAGTGGGATTCCCCACACTGACCTCACTCCCCTCGTCCGCAGACCCACAGCTGTAACCTTCCATCCAAAGTTTCCATCAGGTGTCCTGGAGACCCCCTTCCAACACACACGCTGACCAATGACAGCAGACCACGACGACAAGAACCCCACAGCCCCTTCCTCTAATCCAATACACAACTTTTACTGACAATTTCACTCTATTGCATCATCACTGGGGTCCTCAATGAAACAACCACACAATTTGGACCCGTCCAAGTCCGCCATGTCCATATTCCCCCACCTGTCTCACATACACACACGCACACTTTGCACAATGCCAGTGCGGTGTGACATTTCTTTGGTTACCTCCACCTGTTGTCGCCCTCCGTGTGTGAGGACATTTCCAGCCACAACATGGACGGGAACAAAGAGCAAATAACAGAGGGACAAACCCGAAGTCATACTTCTTCTGTTGGTACCAAAATAAACACTGTACACACTTATATATAAAGTAGAGATGTCCGAAAATAATGATTTACAATCCGTATGTACGACAAGAACACATTTGTTTTTCCTTTTTTATGCATTCTAACTCGTAAATAAACATTAACAAAAGTCAGCAAACAATGGAGCTAATGGAAGTAGCTCTCTTCCGCCTATAAAGCACTCCATCGACTTTACAGGCTGTAATTATGTATGTAATGTAACTTGCACATTCATAAAAACATGTCATATTTAGGTATTCTGCTCATTTTAGGCTCTTTCAGACGCATCACAACGTTGGCTTTTCCCTCCAACAACAACACTACTACTCCTAATCATGCAGACTTCATGAGAAACAACAAAGATTACTTTGGGGCAAATGACGATCCAGACACGTATATTTTTGAGCCTGAATATGAGGAGGATGATCCACAAGTTTTAGAAGCTGTGTGCCAAACAGATCTAGCTTTAATGAAACCCTAAGCGTCATGCTCAGTGCTCAACAATAAATAAAAACTACGACCATAATAAAGCAATCACAGACTGTACAATTTCTGCTCTCACTGGGATGCCGACTAATGGATGTTTGTATCTTCCTTTTTCGATTAATGATTAGTCATAACACAACTGGCGGTCTAAAAAAAAAGTGTCCCAAAACAAACGTTTTTTTAAGTCTTTCTCGCCATCTTGAGGTATAAGTTGGATGTCAAATTTGACTAATTTCTCAGTTTATGTCCACATCCTTCCACTATCCAGGTGAGAGGCATGATTTATAATCTAGAATTAACTTTCACCGATTCAGAGGCGACGCATCAGCTCGCCGGCTCAGTATCTTTATATAGCAGCATAAACTAGTTAAGTTAAAGTTAAAGTACCAATGATTGTCACACACACACACTAGGTGTGGTGAGATTTGTCCTCTGCATTTGACCCATCCCCTTGTTCACCCCCTGGGAGGTGAGGGGAGCAGTGGGCAGCAGCGGTGCCGCACCCGGGAATCATTTATGGTGATTTAATCCCCAATTCCAACCCTTGATGCTGAGTGCCAAGCAGGGAGGCAATGGGTCCCATTTTTATAGTCTTTGGTATGACTCGGCCGGGATTTGAACTCCCAACCTACCGATCTGAGGGCGGACACTCTAACCACTAGGCCACTGTTTTGTCTGCGTCAGCGCTTATAATAACAACATTGCTAATACTTGGTTAATATTCAAATCACAAAAAGTACATTGAGTGTTATTGGCTGTTTTTGATTGTTTTTTATGAGTGGAATTATGCATTCTCATTATCTGCATTCTTAGCCACCTAGTACTTGCTGTTTTTTACAAATTAGAATGCATTAAAAAAAAAGAAAAACCTGTGTTCTTGTCCTACATCGAGATTTTGAATGATAAACACTTTTTTTTTTTTTTAAGTGCAGTTCCCCCCTAAACAAAAAAAACAGACAGAATGTTCTCCTTGACACACAGGGGAACTACACCAACTTACAAGTCAATGTCATAGGAGTGTGTGTGTGTGTGTTTGCGTGTGTGTGCCTAGGCTTTGCATAGCATCAGAGATCGAGCGGCCTGGGATTCCATTCCACACAATCTGCAACCTCTAATCCTGTTACGCAATCAAATTAACAGGCTGGATGGCCACCACACACACACACACACACACACACACACACACACTTGATATTTCCAGGTTAGAGGCTGAAAGTGCATTTCCGCTCACTTGAAGCCTGTGGCTCAGATAACATGCTGGCAAACGCGGACACACGCACGCACACACACACAAGCACACACACGCACACGCACACACAAGTTATCACTTGTGAGAACCACCCTTTCTACAGGTTGAAGAAGTGTGAGCAGAGCAGCAAGTGCAGTACCAGATACAGCCTGATGAGGGGGATCTGTGCAAATGTCTCACACTCAAACTAACTAGTAAACATGTTTTATGGGCCAAAGCTTAAAAATCACTTAGGCATCTTCACAATAGATCTGACTATCATTTAAAAAAGGTTTCCCTTTAGGGGACCTGTTTTTTTGTCCCCATGCCGCCAGAGATCCCCTAAAGGGGACTGTGTAAACATAGCAATGTCCCCATTTAAGAAGCATTACCAGAACACACTCGATTTCCAGGTTGGGAGCTGAAAGTGCATTTCCGCTCACTTGAAGCCTGTGGCTCAAATAACATGCTGGCAAACACGGACACACACACACACTGGTTGTAGTTTAGAATGGGGACCAAGTTGTTGATCATGACTTGTGGGGACCACCCTTTCTACAGGTTGTGGAGGCTTAAAAAAATGAGGTAAAATGTCCACTGCCCAGTTAGCTCATACACATATTTAAATCTCTGGATTGATGAAGAAATGTGCTGATCATACTTACTGGGGACCCTGGGGGAAAACAGTTAATATGGTTCATGGGGACCAAATTTAAATAATTCTGCATAATTCACACAAATTTGTACGTGACTACTGAGGACCATTTAAAAAAAAAAGTTCAAATGAAATATGACATGATCCTCAGAATCATTTAAAAAGGTTTCCCTTTAGAGGACCTGTTTTTTGTCCCCATACCGTCAGAGGTCCCCTAAAGGTGAGTGTGTAAACGGAACGATGTTCCCATTAGGTAGGCATTGCCAGAACACACACACGCACACACGCACACACACACACACACACACGCACACACGCACACACACACACACACACGCGCACACACACACACACACACACACACACACACACACACACACACACACACACGCACGCACAGGTTATAATTTGGAATGGGGACCAAGTTGTTGATCATGACTTGTGGGGACCACCCTTTCTACAGGTAGTGGAGGCATAAAAAAAAAAAAATTAGGTAAAATGCCTACTGCCCAGTTAGCTCATACACGTCTTTAAATCTCTGGATTGATGAAGTAATGTGCTGATTATACTTACTGGGGACCCTGGGGAAAAACAGTTAATATGGTTCATGGGGACCAAATTTAAATAATTCTGCATAATTCACACAAATTTGTACGTGACTACTGAGGACCATTTAGAAAAAAAGTTCAAATTAAATATGACATGATCCTCAGAATCATTTAAAAAGGTTTCCCTTTAGGGCAGTGGTCCCCAACCACCGGGCCATGGCCCGATTGGTACCGGCCCGCAGAAGAATGTTTTATTCATTTTTATTTAAAAAAGAAAAAAATAAAATAAAATATATTTTTTTATTTTTAATTTTTATTAAATCAACATAAAAAACACAATATAAACTTACAATTAGTGCACCAACCACAAAAACCTCTCTTTTTCATGACAAAGTAAATAAATACATAAATAAATAAATAAATAAAAGGACCCCCTCCCCGGGCCGCGGGACAAATTATTAGCTCGGTTGGTAGAGCGGCCGTGCCAGCAAATTGAGGGTTGCAGGTTCGATTCCCGTGTCCGCCATCCTAGTCACTGCCGTTGTGTCCTTGGGCAAGACACTTTGCCCACCTGCTCCCAGTGCCACCCACACTGGTTTAAATGTAACTTAGATATTGGGTTTCACTATGTAAAGCGCTTTGAGTCACTTGAGAAAAGCGCTATATAAATATAATTCACTTCACTATTAAGCGTTGACCGGTCCGCGGATACAAAAAGGTTGGGGACCACTGCTTTAGGGGACCTGTTTTTTGTCCCCATAACGTCAGAGGTCCCCTAAAGGTGACTGTGTAAACAGAGCCATGTCCCCACCAAGTCAACATTGCCGGAACACACACACACACACACACACACACGCACACACCTGTCAAGCCGAGAGAGAGAGAGAGAGAGAGAGAGAGAGAGAGAGAGAGAGAGAGAGAGAGAGAGAGAGAGAGAGAGAGAGAGAGAGAGAGAGAGAGAGAGAGAGAGAGGGCTCAGCAACGACAATGCTTAGTGACAAATTGACGACCACGCACTTTGCTTAGTGGCCGTGCCACTTACTGCGTCAGCATCAAACAGGCCACACGCTGAAGAAACGATTGCGAGAGAGCAGGAAAAAGATGAAGGCGGAAGAGTGGAGTGTGAGAGCGAAGGAGAGGATGAGAGCATGAAACATTGATGGGCACGAGCAGTCAGGCCGTCATCATTTATTCAGGAGCTGGCAAAAAGCAGACACTCAATCTGTGCGGCGCGCACGTAGCGCGCGTGCACGTGCACAGAGGACGCGCTGGCTTAATGAGTGTCTGTTTGTGTACAGCAGATTCTGGGTCAGATTCTGGGTCAGATTCAACGGCATCCTCACGTCCTCAAAGGTGGATCACAAACTGGCTTACTTTTTGTGCGCCACTTTTGAGAGATTTTGTCTAATAACATCTGAATCGCTCCCACTGCTATCGTCTTTTTTTTTTTTTCCTAGTCCTTCACTCTAAATTTCCTCATCCACGAATCTTTCATCCTTGCTCAAAATAATGGGGAAATTGTTGCTTTCTCAGTCCGAATAGCTCTAGCTACTGCTGGCTATTGTTGTAAACAATGTTCAGATGTGAGGAGCCCTACAACCAGTGAGGTCACGCGCACATCGTCTGCTACTTCCGGTACAGGCAAGGCTTTTTTATTAGCGACCAAAAGTTGCGAACTTTATCGTCGATGTTCTCTACTAAATCCATCCATTTTCGACCGCTTATTCCCTTTTTGGAGTCGCGGGGGGCGCTGGCGCCTATCTCAACTACAATCGGGCGGAAGGCGGGGTACACCCTGGACAAGTCGCCACCTCATCGCAGGGCCAACACATACATTCACACTCACATTCACACTCTAGGGCCAATTTAGTGTTGCCAATCAACCTATCCCCAGGTGCATGTCTTTGGAGGTGGGAGGAAGCCGGAGTACCCGGAGGGAACCCACGCAGTCACGGGGAGAACATGCAAACTCCACACAGAAAGATCCCGAGCCTGGATTTGAACCCAGGAGTACAGGAACTTCGTATTGTGAGGCAGACGCACTAACCCCTCTGCCAGCGTGAAGCCCTCTACTAAATCCTTTCAGCAAAAATATGGCAATATCGCGAAATGATCAAGTATGACACATAGAATGGACCTGCTATGCCCGTTTAAATAAGAAAATCTCATTTCAGTAGGCCTTTAGGCAGTGGCACAAACATTCATGTCATTTCAAAACAGAAAGTGCAAGATTGTCACATTTTAAGACAAGCTATGAGTGCACTTTTGTGCATGATGTCACTAAGATGACATATCAAAACAACACTAAATTAAAGTGCACTTTTTGTACAGAACGCCACTACAATAGTTTAAAACAAAGTGCACTTTTGTGCATGATGTCACACAAGATATTTCAATAACTGTCATATAAAAATGAGCTGCATAATAGGAAATCAAATCGCTATGTGGGAGACTACTGCGGACTATGTCTGATATATCGATACACGCGATATATCGCGGGTTTGTCTTTGTGCAATATAGAAAATGACTATATCGTGATATTGGAGTATATGTTCTCACACAGTTTCTTTTAGCTGCGGGCATTACACTACAGGCTCTTCCCACTCCTTGTGTCTCCTTCTCACAGACAAGCAGGCGCACCTTCTTACACACGTCACATACTGTCACGTCATACGTCACATACGTATACGCACTCGCATAGCAGAGAGGTAGCAGCATGGGTAGCATTAGCTGTAATGCTGGCGAAGCCGTGCCAGTGGTAATACGAGAGAAAGAAGGTGCGAATCTGGTAACAAATGAAGGAAGGATTAATTCCCAAGAAAAACAGCAGGGGGTCCATCGTCTGGTGGTGGTTTGGCTTCAAGCGGAAAGATGTCGAATAGACAACTTTAATTTGTCAAGTGTGGGGCACAAGCGTTGCTACCAAAAGTAGCATAACTGCTAATATGTAGCATCATTTGAAAAGTCACCTGCTAATAACTGTTTAATAAATACACTTTTGGTCAAATGACATAGTTGTGATTTCCTTCTCTACATGAAAGTTTAAAAGTAGCATATATTAATGCAGTATGAAGAAGGATGTTTTAATGTAGACACATAGAATCATCATACTGCTGTGATTATATGCATCAAGTGTTCATTCAAGGCTAAGGCAAAATATGGAGATATATATGGTGTATCGCGATATGGCCTAAAAATTTTGAGATATTTAAAAAAGGCCATATCGCCCAGCCCTACTGCGGACGTTATCTCCTTATGTTGTCGACTATTTTTTTAAACGGTGTTGATGTGGAAATGGTTGCCTCAGCATTTTGTTGGTGCGGCACCGAATGGAGATGTTGACATGCGGAGTAATCACTCTTCATTCTCTAGCACAGGGGTAGGGAACCTATGGCTCTAGAGCCAGATGTGGCTCTTTTGATGACTGCATCTGGCTCCCAGATAAATCTTAGCTGACATTGCTTAACACAATAAGTAATGAATAATTCAGCTGGTAATCACAGTGTTAAAAATAACGTTCAAAATATAAAACATTCTCATGCATTTTAATCCATCCATCAAGAAATAACAATGTTATTAAAAAGAATTGGAGACTTATTATACTCTAAAAATGTTGGTCATAGTTAAAAAAGGCACGTATTTAGTTGTATTCAGTGTTAAAAAATATGATATGGCTCTCACGGAAATACATTTTAAAATATTTGGCTTTCATGGCTCTCTCAGCCAAAAAGGTTCCCGACCCCTGCTCTAGCAGGTGACTCTTCAAATGATGCTACATATCTGCAGTAACGCTACTTTTTGTAGCAACGCTTTTGCCCCACACATGACAAATTACGGTTGTCTGTTCGACATATTCCCGCTTGAAGCCAAATCACCGCCAGACGATGGACCCTCTGCTGTTTTTCTTGGGAATGAATTCTTCCTTCATTTGTTACCAGATTTGCACCTTCTTTCTCTCGTATTACCACTGGCACCACAGCTAACGTTAGTCATGGCGCTACTCTCTGCTTCGCGAGGGCGTATACATATGTGACGTATGTAAGAAGGTGCGCTTGCTGTCTGTGAGAAGGAGAGACAACAAAGATTTGGGAAGAGCCTGTAGTGTAATGCCAGCAGCTAAGAGCAACTGCGTGAGAACATACAGGTGCTGGTCATATTATTAGAATATCATGAAAAAGTTGATTTATTTCATTACTTCCATTTAGAAAGTCAAACTTGTAGAATGTATACATTCATTCCAAACAGACTGATACATTTCAAGTGTTTTTTGCCAAAAAGGAGATAATTATAGCTGACAACCAATGAAAACCCTAAATTCAACAACTCAGAAAATTAGAATATGGTGAAAAGGTCAGATATTGAAGACACCTGGTGCCACACTCTAATTAGTTAACTAACTCAAAACACCTGGAAAAGCCTTTAAATGGTCTCTCGTTTTGATTCTGTATGACACACAATCATGGGGAAGACTGCTGACTTGACAACTGTCCAAAAGATGACCATTGATACTTTAAAGAAGGAGGGCAAGACAGAAAAGGTCATTGCCAAAGAGGTTGGATGTTCCCAGAGCTCTGTGTCCAAGCACATTAATAGAGAGGCGAAGGGAAGACAAAGATGTGGTAGAAAAAAAGTGTACAAACAAGAGGGATAACCGCGCCCTGGAGAGGATTGTCAAACAAAACCGATTCAAAAATGTGGGGGAGATCCACAAAGAGTGGACTGCAGCTGGAGTCAGTGCTTCAAGAACCACCACGCACCGACGTATGCAAGATATGGGCTTCAGCTGTCGCATTCCTTGTGTAAAGCTACTCTTGAATAAGAGACAACGTCAAAAGCGTCTTGCCTGGGCTCAAGACAAAAAGGACTGGACTGCTGCTGAGTAGTCCAAAGTTATGTTTTCAGATGAGAGTATATTTTGTATCTCCTTTGGAAATCAAGGTGCCAGAGTCTGGAGGAAGACAGGAGAGGCACAGAATCCATGTTGCCTGAAGTCCAGTGTCAAATTTCCACAATGGGTAATGGTCTGGGGTGCCATGTCATCTGCTGGTGTTGGTCCACTGTGTTTCCTGAGGTCTAGGGTCAATGCAGCAGTCTACCAGGAAGTTTTAGAACACTTTATGCTGCCTGCCGCGGACACATTTTATGGAGGTGAAGATTTCATTTTCCAACATGACTTGGCACCTGCACACAGTGCCAAATCTACCAGTACCTGCTTTAAGGACCATGGTATCCCTGTTCTTGATTGGCCTGCAAACTCACCTGACCTTAAACCCATAGAAAAGCTATGGGGTATTGTGAAGCGGAAGATGCCAGATGCCAGACCCAACAATGCTGAAGAGCTGAAGGCCACTATTAAAGCAAGCTGGGCTCTCATAACACCTGAGGAGTGCAACAGACTGGTCGACTTTATACCACGCCGTATTGCTGCAGCAATTCAGGCAAAAGGGAGCTGCAACTAAGTATTGATTGCCGTACATGCTGAAACTTTCCATGTTCATACTTTTCAGTTGGCCCACATTTCCCAAAAATATTTTTTGGTACTAGTCGTAACTAATATTTTAATTTTCTGAGATACTGAATTTGTGATTTTCAGTAATTGTCAGTACTAATCATCAAAATTTAAAGAAATAAACATTTCAAATATATCACTATGTGTGTAATGAATTGATATAATATGTAAGTTTCACGTTCTGAATATAATTACTAAAATAAATCAACTTTTTCATGATATTCTAATAATATGAACAGCACCTGTATACTCCAATATCACCATATAGTCATTTTCTATATCGCAGAGAGACAAACCCACGATATATCCATTATTTCGATATATCGCCCAGCCCTAATGTATTGCGATATAGATTTGAGGCCACATCGCCCATCCTGAGTTGCCTTTGCTGAAAGTCGGCGACCAAGTGTCGAGAAAAGCAAGATAGAACTAGTAGTGGACAGGAGACAGACGGAACATTGTCGGTCCTGATAAACTTCCAAACAACTTCTGAAGGAACACAACAACAGTTGTCGCACTTTCTGCGTTCTGAACAAATATCTGACTAACAGCGCTCAGTCATTCTCTGCTGCAAAAAAGTAAAGTTGCAATCAAAATGACTCATCCTTTTCAATCCAGTCACGGAGCATTTATTCACAGCAGTGAGGAACGCCGGAAAACGCAGCTGAACGAAAATTCTCTCTCGCCGATGTGACGACGAGTGTAAAGAAGGGGTCAGGGGTACGGTAAACCCTGTCATCCCTGTCACCATGGCAACCTGTGCAGCACACAAAGAGCAGAGTGCAACAATGTCTTGGTACAGTGCCGACATTCAAGCGCTCGTCCTCCCCGTGACTTCAACAAACAGACGCCCACACACACAACCCTCCTTCCCTCATTAGTGCAATCAAAGCACTTCATCGGTTGCCAAGTGAGGCTCTGGAAGCCTCTTAATTACACGGCGGGCAGAAATGCAACATGTGAGCGCGCACGCCATGCTGGGAGATGAATATTTATCACTTTTGTCTCTTCAGAATGGCATCACATGTCGGAACTAAACTATTCCTGACCTGTGTAAGGTTGCCCCCCCCCCCCTTATCATTGCAGTTATTAAAACAACACTGTCATTTCTTTGTGCTAGAAAATATGTTATTTTGTGTGGTTGAGGTTTTCAAGTTATTCTAAAATACATTTTCTGACTAGTCCCCTGCCCACCTTGTCAACATCTCCCCAAACTTGTCCCAAATGATTGTGCAGCGATTTTATTGTTGTTTATTTTAGTTTTTATGTTATTGACTTGTCATTATTAATAATCAGCGCCCCGACTTTGTCAAAATCTCCCCAAAATTTGCCCAAAACATTTGGGCTCCATTTTTTTATGTCCATCCATCCATCTTCTTCCGCTTATCAGAGATCGGGTCGCGGGGGCAGCAGCCTAAGCAGGGAAGCCCAGACTTCCCTCTCCCCAGCCACTTGGTCAATCTCTCCCCGGGGGATCCCGAGGCGTTCCCAGGCCAGCCGGTCAGACGTGCCCGAAAAACCTCCCTAGGGAGGCGTTCGGGTGGCATCCTGACCAGATGCCCGAACCACCTCATCTGGCTCCTCTCCATGTGGAGGAGCAGCGGCTTTACTTTGAGCTCCTCCCGGATGACAGAGCTTCTCACCCTATCTCTAATGGAGAGACCCGCCACTCATTTCGGCCGCTTGTACCTGTGATCTTGTCCTTTCCGTCATAACCCAAAGCTCATGACCATAGGTGAGGATGGGAACTAGATCGAAAAATTGAGAGCTTTGCCTTCCGGTTCAGCTTCTTCTTCACCACAACAGATTGATACAGCGTCCGCATTACTGAAGACGCCAGACCGATCCGCCTGTCGATCTCACGATCCACTCTTCCCTCACTAGTGAACAAGACTCCGAGGTACTTGAACTCCTCCCCTTAGGGCAAGATCTACTCTCCAACCCGGAGATGGCATTCCACCCTTTTCCGGGCAAGAACCATGGACTCGGACTTGGAGGTGCTGATTCCCATCCCAGTTGCTTGACACATAATGTTTTAAAGGGGAACATTATCACAATTTCAAAAGGGTTAAAAACAATAAAAATCAGTTCCCAGTGGCTTGTTGTATTTTTTGAAGTTTTTTTTTCAAAATTTTACCGGTCCCGGAATATCCCTAAATAAAGCTTTAAAGTGCCTTATTTTCGCTACCTTCGAAAACACTATCCATTTCCCTGTGACGTCATACAGGGCTGCCATTACAAACATGGCGGTTACCACAGCAAGATATAGCGACATTAGCTCGGATTCAGACTCGGATTTCAGCGACTTAAGCGATTCAACAGATTACACATGTATTGAAACAGATGGTCGGCGTATGGAGGCAGATAGCGAAAACGAAATTGAAGAAGAAATTGAAGCTATTGAGCGAATAGCTATTGACGCTATTAGGCCATAGCGTGGGTGTACCTAATGAAGTGGTCAATAGCATGGCTGCCTTATTAGCATCGCCGGTAAAATGTGCGGACCAAACGATCAGGACTTTCGCATTTTGTGACACTGGAGCAACTTAAATCCGCCGATTGGTAAGTGTTTGTTTCGCATTAAATGTGGGTATCTAGTTTCAAATGTACATACAGCTAGCGTAAATAGCATGTTAGCATCGATTAGCTGGCAGTCATGCCGTGACCAAATATGTCTGATTAGCACATAAGTCAACAACATCAACAAAACTCCCCTTTGTGATTTTGTTGACTTAATCGTTGCAAATGCATCTGCAGGTTATCCATACATCTCTGTGCCATGTCTGTCTTAGCATCGCCGGTCAAATGTGCGGACCAAACGATCAGGACTTTCGCATCTTGTGACACTGGAGCAACTTAAATCCGCCGATTGGTAAGTGTTTGTTTTGCATTAAATGTGGGCATCTAGTTTCAAATGTACATACAGCTAGCGTAAATAGGATGTTAGCATCGATTAGCGTAGCATGTTAGCATCGATTAGCTGGCAGTCATGCCGTGACCAAATATGTCTGATTAGCACATAAGTCAACAACATCAACAAAACTCCCCTTTGTGATTTTGTTGACTTAATCGTTGCAAATGCATCTGCAGGTTATCCATACATCTCTGTGCCATGTCTGTCTTAGCATCGCCGGTAAAATGTGCAGACACTCTGGTACATTCAATGGGGGTCTGGCGGCAGATTTGTTGCCAGTGGTGCAACTTGAATCCCTCCCTGTTAGTGTTGTTACACCCTCCGACAACACACTGACGAGGCATGATGTCTCCAAGGTTCCAAAAAATAGTCGAAAAAACGGAAAATAACAGAGTTTGTAATGTGAAAATGAAAATGGCGGGTGTGTTACCTCGGTGACGTCACGTTCTGACGTCATCGCTAAAAGACCGATAAACAGAAAGGCTTTTAATTTGCCAAAATTCACCCATTTAGAGTTCGGAAAACGGTTAAAAAAATACATGGTCTTTTTTCTGCAACATCAAGGTATATATTGATGCTTGCATAGGTTTGGTGATAATGTTCCCCTTTAATGTAGACACATAGAATCATCATACTATATTGATTATATGCATCAAGTGTTCATTCGAGGCTAAGGTAAAATATGGAGATATATATCATGTATCCTGACAATGCTTAAAAATAAAGATATTTAAAAAAGGCCATATCGCCCGGCCCTAATATGACCCCTTTGATGCGCCTTTTATATGAAAATAGACCCGTTCATTGACAGTGCGCCCTATGGTCCGGAAATACTTTTTATGTTAATAATGTTTCATCATTCATACCCAGGCCCCCCGTCAAAAATTCCTCTAACGTTTGGGATGCAAAAATGCTTGTCTAACGGTTATAGTTTATATGTTATGTGGCTGGTTATGAATAATAACATAAAAATTGTAATAGTGAGACAAAAAAAATGTGCCGCACAAACGAATGGGACAAGTTTGGGAAGATTTTGACAAGATGGGTGGACTTGATGACCATGAATTGATTAACGTGGACCCCGACTTAAACAAGTTGAAAAACTTATTCGGGTGTTACCATTTAGTGGTCAATTGTACGGAATATGTACTGTACTGTGCAAACTACTAATAAAAGTATCAATCAATCAATCAATATCAATCAATGACATCAATAGTAAGAAAATGTATTTTAAAATAACTGAAAAACCGTAATGGCACAAATCTAAATTTTACAGCACGACCAATGTTATTTTAATATTTACAATGATAAGGGGGGTCGAGTCCTAAACTGTCTTCGGAGCATATGTGTGGACTCGTGCGGATGGTTTCCGTCGGCAAAAAGAGTGACAATCTTTGCAGAAGACACGATGATCCACTCAGGGGGGAGGCTTACACAGGATTGTCCCAGAAAGTGCTGACACGGCATGACTCCAACACAGAATCAAAGCTCAACAACGCTCCCCCCAACAAAAAGTTTGTACCTGAAGTTGGAGTCTCCTGGCGTGCAGTAAAAGCGTCTTCATGGCGCCAACCCTGTCATGGCGCCCAAAAGCGTGGACTGACGAGAAAAGTTAGAGCCGAGTGGCGGCGAGGGCGCGCGCGCGCACAGGAAGGCTCTCCAGCTGCTCATCATGTCCTGTCATTGTTTCCCTAGCAACAACATCTGCGCAGGAAGGTCAACATCTGTGCGCAAAGCCGCCCGTCTCTCTCACACACACACACACACACACACTACATGTAACTTAGCTACATAGTTGTTTATGAGCACAAAAAAAAAGTACTATGATTTCCCACTGGTCTTTGAATGTACCATGAAACTTGCACAGCAAGCTTCTTGACAGGAAATTTTTAGCAAACTGCGTGAAATTCCACATGTGGCGGCGAGGAGGAGGCTGAAGGGTGTAAATAAAACAGAGGGGGTTTGGAGCCTTCATGTCAAATTCCAGCTCAGGTCGGTCCAACCTAAGTCTGGTCGTACCAATAATCAATGATAGCTGCTTATGTCCTGTGTGTTACATGGTGGTGCAGACACTAGAGCAGGGGTCGGGAACCTTTTTGGCTGAGAGAGCCAAGAAGCCAAATATTTTAAAATGTATTTCCGTGAAAGCCATATTTTTTAACACTGAACACAACAAAACGCGTGCATTTTTAAGTAAGACCAACATTTCTAGAGTATAATAAATCTCTTATTCTTTGGAATAACATTGTTATTCTGAAGCTAACTGTGGAGGGGGCGTGGCCTGCGGGCCTGCAGCGAAGCAGAGTGTTGCCAGGACCGTCCTTGAATTCAGCGACAGGTGCGTAGACGGCCCACCTGGGCCTTTTTATCTGATCACCTGTCGCTATGTTATAAGCAGCATTCAGGAGGAGAGACGGGCTTGGGGCTAGAAACCAGAGCGCGAGCGAGAACTAAAGAGAAAAAGACAATTGCTGGCAAGCAACTGAGAGACTTATTGAAAAATAAAACCATATTGTAACCCTGAAACTGGCTCTCATGTCAGTGCTTGGTGGTCTGAAGAAGCCCCTGGAGGACAAGCCCCACACTAACCAATAATAAATAAATGACTTATTACCAACTTCTTGAACATAAAAATGCATGACAATATTTTATATTTTGGACGTTATTTTTAACACTGTGATTACAAGTGGAATTATTATTTATTTAACATGTTAAGCAATGTCAGCTCAGATTTATCCGAAAGCCAGATGCAGTCATCAAAAGAGCCACATCTGGCTCGCGAGCCATAGGTTCCCTACCCCTGCACTAGAGGAAGGAGTGTGTCGCGGGGCGGGGCGGAGTGGGGAAAGGCCAGGGATTAGAGACGTGCACGGTGTCCTCACAAAGATATCGGCGCCGTGAAAACAGCAGTTTGTTGCCGAGTGCTGTGATTGGCGGCTTCCTGGAGCGAGCGAGCGAGCGAGATAGATTGAGAGAGAGAGAGAGAGAGAGAGACAGAGATAGAGCCGTGTGCAGGAAGAGCGCTGACGGGTCGAGACAGATTACATCATCGCCCTGTGACCTCTCACAATGGTAGGACCCACAATGCACTGCTCTCAGCTCCCAACCCCACCCTGCCTGGCACCAAGAGCGCGCGCACACACACACACACACACACACACACACACACACACACACACACACACACACACACACACACACACACACACACACACACACACACACACACACACACACACACACACACACACAAACATCAAGTTGTTGTTCATGACTTGTGGGGACCACCCTTTCTATAGGTTGTGGAGGGATAAAAAAAAAAAGAGGTAAAATGTCTACTGCCCAGTTAGCTCATACACGTCTTTAAATCTCTAGATTGATTAAGTAATGTGCTGATCATACTTACTGAGGACCCTGAGAATATGGTTCAATTTAAATAATTTCACATAATTCACACAAATTCATGTTAGAGTTCAATTCATGTTTTATGGGCCCAATCTTAAAAATCACTTAGGCATCTTCAGAATGGATCTGACTATCATATAAACGGCCTACTGAAACCCACTACTACCCACCACGCAATCTGATAGTTTATATATCAATGATCAATCAATCAATCAATCAATGTTTATTTATATAGCCCTAAATCACAAATGTCTCAAAGGACTGTACAAACCACTACGACTACGACATCTTCGGAAGAACCCACATAAGGGCAAGGAAAACTCACACCCAGTGGGACGCCAGTGACAATGATGACTATGAGAACCTTGGAGAGGACCTCAGATGTGGGCAACCCCCCCCTCTAGGGGACCGAAAGCAATGGATGTCGAGCGGGTCTAACATGATACTGTGAAAGATCAATCCGTAGTGGCTCCAACACAGCCACGAGAGTTCCGTTCAAAGCGGATCCAACACAGCAGCGAGAGTCCCGTCCACAGGAAACCATCCCAAGCGGAGTCGGATCAGCGTCATAGAGATGTCCCCAACCGATACACAGGCGAGCGGTCCATCCTGGGTCCCGACTCTGGACAGCCAGTACTTCATCCATGGTCATCGGACCGGATCCCCTCCACAAGGGAGGGGGGGACAGAGGAGAAAAAGAAAAGAAGTGGCAGATCAACTGGTCTAAAAAGGAGGTCTATTTAAAGGCTAGAGTATACAAATGAGTTATAAGGTGAGACTCAAATGCTTCTACTGAGGTAGCATCTCGAACTGTTACCGGGAAGGCATTCCAGAGTACTGGAGCCCGAACGGAAAACGCTCTATAGCCCGCAGACTTTTTTTTGATGATGAAATATTAACATTGCAACACATGCTTATACGGCCTTTTTAGTTTACTAAATTGCAATTTCAAATTTCCCGGGAGTTTTGTCTTGAAAACGTTGTGTAATGATGACGTGTACGCAAGACGTCACGGGTTTTTAGGAAATATGAGCGCTGCACACACACACAGCTAAAAGTCGTCTACTTTAACGGCATAATTACACAGTATTTTGGAGATCTGTGTTGCTGAATCTTTTGCAATTTGTTCAATTAATATTGGAGAAGTAAAAGTAGAAAGATGGAGTTGGGAAACTTTAGCCTTTAGCCACACAAACACACGGTGATTCCTTGTTTAAAATTCCCGGAGGTGAAACTTTACTATGGATCAAGCGAACATGAATCCCAACCGAATGTCAACCAGCAGGTTTCAGTGAGAAAATTGTGGTAAAAAGTCGCTTCTTACCGGAGATCAGCTGAGCTTCTTGTGCTGTTCATAGCTGCCGTCGACTCCCCTGAGACACTGGCCTCAAGACACCCGTGGAGACACACCTCTGACTATCGGGTAATATTTAACTCACTAAAACACTAGCAACACAATAGAAAGATAAGGAATTTCCCAGAATTATCCTAGTAAATGTGTCTAAAACATCTGAATCCGTCCCAATGCAATTGCGTTTTTTTTTTCCTAGTCCGTCACTATCAATATCCTCAAACACGAATCTTTCATCTTCGCTCAAATGAATGGGGAAATTGTCGTTTTCTCGGTCCGAATAGCACTTTTTTTTGGAGGCTCCCATTAAAATCAATGTGAATATGTGAGGAGCCACCACACTTTTGACTCTGCGACTTCCGGTAAAGGCAGGGCTTTTTTGTCAGCACCAAAAGTTGTAAACTTTATCGTGGATGTTCTCTACTAAATCCTTTCAGCGAAAATATGGCAATATCGCGAAATTATCAAGTATGACACATAGAATGGACCTGCTATCCCCGTTTAAATAAGAAAAATCTCATTTTAGTAGGCCTTTAAAAAGGCTTCCCTGTTTTTTTTTGTCCCCACACCGTCAGAGGTCCCCTAAAGGTGACTGTGTAAGCATTGCCAGAACACAAACACACACACACACACACACACACAATCAATGCATTCATCAAAAGTCACTCACACGAGAGTGGATGACTTGGCATGGATTCACATATTTTGAACACAAACACACACCTGACCAGGTTGCCTGACAATTATTCCTGTCCACATTTGTGTTTTTTGTGTGCGTGTGTTTGTGTGTGGGTGCCTTTAAAAAGAGGCTACAGTAAGTCCGTCCAGATGGCTGGACAAGATTAAACACCATCTGCCAGAGAGCACGCGCACACACAGGAAGTTGTGACATGACGTATGGAATTAGAAAAAGGAGTGGTTTAATAATGAAAGGCATTATAATTTTAGCGGGTCTCACAGAGGCCTATTACTCGCTATCTCTCCCAGGGAGTCATGAATAATGAATATATCCTTTGCCAATTTGTCAGGAGGGAAATGAGATGTGGCGTTGGTTAGTCCAATGACCGCTGTCCACGGAGCAGAGAAGCAGCGGGCTTGAAGGTGGCGGCTTAGACTAAAGTGACTTTTTTTATGATGTTCTCACAGTAATATGTGTTATCGTTTGGATTTTTTCCACACCAACATCGGTATTCCTTATCGACGCTGGTTTCATCAGTACAGTGGGTATTGTTCAGACCCCTGTAAATCTTTTCACTCTATTTTCTGTTACCTCATGTTCTATTACTATGTCACACACACACACACACACACACACACACACACACACACACACACACGGTAGTGGCAAGTTACAGCATATGGCGGTCAGTCTCTCAAGAGAGCAGCGATGCTACTGTTGTTGTCTGGGAACCATTTTCTGTCTCACGGGGGCATCAGTTTGTGTGTGTGTGTGTGTGTGTGTGTGTGTGTGTGTGTGTGGGGGTGCGTGCGTGCGTGCGTGCGTGCGTGTGTGCGCAGGCTACAGAGTGTTAAGATACGTGTGTCAAGGCCAATTAGTGTAGGAAACATTCAAATTACAAGAGTGAACTTTGTCTTGAAAGTCACTTTGGACGCAAACTTCAGAACTTCAGGTCAGTTTGCCTCATTATTGCAGTTTAACCTGGCTAAACACACACATCTACAGAACCATTTGCATATAGCCTATTGCGATATAGATTAGATTTAGATTTATTGGTCCCCGTTGGGGAAATTCATTTTCACTGACATACATTTAAACATATAGACATTACACATCACAAAACAAAAATAACAACAAGACATCATACATGACCAACACATTTACAGGCTTTGTCAGACAGGTCGGCCGGGCCTGCTTAAGGGCGGCTATAGCTGCAGGGATAAGGCTTTTCCTGAGGCGGGCTCCGCGGAATTTGATATGGCATAAAAATACCAAGATATTAATAAAAGACAATATCGCCCAACCTTAGATGGCACTGAAAAATACTATGATATGGCAATGATGTAAGATGGCACCTTTCAAGAACAATTAGAGTATTTTCTGTTACCTCATGTTCTATTACTATGTCACACACATACAAACACACACACACACACACACACACACACACACACACACACACGGTAGTGGCAAGTTACAGCATATGGCGGTCAGTCTCTCAAGAGAGCAGCGATGCTACTAATGTTGTCTCAGAACCATTTTCTGTCTCACGGGGGCATCAGTTTGTGTGTGTGTGTGTGTGTGTGTGTGTGTGTGTGTGTGTGCAGGCTACAGAGTGTTAAGATATGTGTGTCAAGGCCAATTAGTGTAAGAAACATTCAAATTACAAGAGTGAACTTTGTCTTGAAAGTCACTTTGGACACAAACTTCAGAACTTCAGGTCAGTTTGCCTCATTATCGCAGTTTAACCTGGCTAAAAAAACACACACACACACACACACACACACACACACACACACACACACACACACACACACACACACAGCCTATTGCCTATGGGTGCAGAGGTACGTGTGTGCGTGTGTGTGCGTGTGTGTGTGTGTGTGTGTGTGTGTGTGTAGGACTCTGGAGAGCGAAGTAATGACTACTCAGCTCTTCTCAGACAGACAAACGATCCATAAGCCATCTCCTCTACATTTAAAAATCGATGTATGCAGCTGCCGCCAACACAGACACACACACACACAACAACTGGAAGTAACCTTTTTTTGATGCACTCAAGTGTAGACACCAGGCTTTAGACCAGATTGGGCACCACATCAACAGGTCACGTGACCACGTGAGAGGCCTTGGAAACCAAAGTGTACACACGTATGTTGTGATCGTCAACAAATCCTCCACGCACACACACACGCTCACGCACGCACACACACAGACACAGACACACACACACACACACACACACACACAAGAAAATATGAGTTGATAACAAGTTGATGTTTTGAGGGCTTGTTTATGTTTTGGGATGAGTCACGGCGCCGATCGTCAGCTGCAGCGAGCTTCACTCTCACAACGCCAATTACCCGCCTCGGAGTGGGCGACAGGCTACTGGTTGGATGTCAGTCAAATCTCGCAGGCAAACACACACACACACACACACATACACGGAGAATGGGGGAACTTACAGCGCAGGGCAGCGCGGCGTCGTCGTCGCCCACGGAGTCTTCCAGGTCGTTATGAGCATCCTGTAAGCACAGAGAGGTCAAGGGTTAACACGGCGGGGGCTTCTTGCGTCAGGTTGTACGTCTTAGAACGGGGGTCGGCAACCCGCGGCTCTAGAGCCGCACGCAGCTCTTTAGCGCCGCCCTAATGGCTCTCTGGAGCTTTTTCAAAAATTAATGAAAAATAGAAAAAGATTAGGGGAAAAAAAATATAAAAAATATCCATCCATTCATCCATTTCCTACCGCTTATTCCCTTTTGGGGTGGCGGGGGGCGCAAGCGCCTATCTCAGCTACAATCGGGCGTAAGGCGGGGTACACCCTGGACATCGCAGGGCCAACACAGATAGACAACATTCACACTCACATTCACAAATATATTTTTTGTTTTATTATAGTTTCTGTAGGAGGACAGACATGACACAAACCTCCCTAATTGTTATAAAACACACTGTTTTTATTAAACATGCTTCACTGATTCAAGTATTTGGCGAACGCCATTTTGTCCTACTAATTTCGGCGGTTCTTGAACTCACCGTAGTTTGTCTACATGCATAACTTTGTCCGACTTTCTAGGACGTGTTTTATGCCACTTCTTTTTCTGTCTCATTTTGTCCACCAAACTTTTAACGTTGTGCATTCATGCACAAAGGTGAGTTTTGTTGACGTTATTGACTTGTGTGGAGTGATAATCAGACATGTTTGGTCACTGCATGACTGCAAGCTAATCGATGCTAACATGCTATTTAGGCTAGTTATATGTACATATTGCATCATTATGCCTCATTGGTAGATATATTTGAGCTAATTTGGTTTCCTTTAAGTCCTCTTAATTCAATTTATATCTCATGACACACTCTTTTATTTTTTTGCGGGTCCAGACATGTTTGTTTTTGTATTTTTGGTCCAATATGGCTCTTTCAACATTTTAGGTTGCCGACTCCGGTCTTAGAAGGAGGAGATATTTTGGCTGTGCGAAAAACCGATCCCGTTTTAGTCAAAAAAAAGTGGGCGAGTTTTTGTTTTCACTTTCCCTTTCATGGTCTCCCACCTGCTGCTCCCTGCAGGAGAGTCAGACCCCCTGAAGGCGCCAGACGGGCACAGTGGGAAGTGTGTCCGCAGGGCCACCAAAGCGAAGAAGAAGAAGGGCAGACAGGAAGTAGCGCTGCATAAGACATTTTAGCCGCCTTACACCTTCCCTGCTGGAAAAGCAGCTGCGATAGCCACACTGATAGCGGTCTCCTACTACTACTTGCTAAAAGCACGCAGGAATTATTTGTGTTATTTACAGTACCTCACAAAAGGGAGTCCACCTCCAAACACTGAAACATGGATATACTTAAGAGTAGTCAGTGTACAGCTTGTATAGCTTGGGCACTTCACGATTGAATTAGTTTCCAATTTTCATGGTGACTGTTCGATTCCCAATCCATTCTCAAATTTGATAAATAAATGATAATGTACATGCAGTGTGGGCCTTAAAAAACTTTTTTTTATTTTTTTATAATTACAAAATTTAAATATTGTTAATCAATTTTTGCAACAGAAAATAAAGCACCTCCAATCCAATCCCAAGTTAACAATACTTGGGATAGACACTTACAAAGTTTATGAGAAGACATACGGACCGTGTACCTTCCATTCATTCTATTTCCAATTCTGAAACGCAAATCAAAAAACTAAATTTGGGCCATTAGCTGAATGTATTAAGCGGTGCCTTGGTGCATCAGCAAATTCAGAAGATGCTAGAAGTCGCAAATGATTGAAGAGATACGCAGAGCTGTGGGCACCCAGACTGGCAATTTCGAAACTAAATCACAAACTGGATAACACCTTGGAGAAGTTGTCTGCTCTGCAAGGCCAAATGGTGATCAATTTGAAGACCAGAAATTGACAATTCAATTGAAACATTTTAATTTGTTTTAGCTCGCTCAAACGCAAACATTCCAATTTGGATTTTGAGGTTGTTGCTACGAGACTCCCCTGTAGGATAAAGCAGTGAAAAAGCTCCAAATTCCTTCCCTGTCTTTCATGGACATACACCTGTTGTTTGTTCACTTCGATTGGACTGACTGACTGTATTATTGCAAAAACACTTGAGAGGCAAGCAACTATTTAGACTTACATACAAACACGCAAATCCACGAGAAAAACCACAGCACACACTCGATACCCCACCACCCACATCTCAATCTCTTCGAGTTTGCATATCGTACTATGTGCTTATATGTGATGAATGTGCTTAAAAAGAACTCCTACACACTTATAGCAAAGTTTTATTTTAAAAATGAAATAAAATAAATAAATATCCACCCAATATACTTCCTTGGCAGAAGAAATATGTTATATAATAAGAATGGACTGCAAAGACAAGATACTTAACGTTGGAACGGGTATTTATTTATTTATTTTTGGCAAATGTTAGCTCATTTAGAATTTGATGCCTGCAACATGTTTCAAAAAAGCTGGCATATTTGGCAAAAAAGACTAAGAAAGTGGAAGAATGCTCATCCAACACTTATTCTGAACATCCCACAGGTGACCAGGCTAATTGGGAACAGGTGGGTGCCATGATTGGGTATTAAAGCAGCTTCCATGAAACGCTCAGTCATTCACAAACAAGGAGGGGGCGAGGGTCACCACTTTGTGGACAAATGCGTGCGCAAATTGTCGAACAATTTAAGAATGACATTTCTCAACCAACCATTGCAAATAATTGAGGGATTTCACCATCTACCGTCTGTAATATCATCAAAAGGTTCAGAGAATCTGGAGAAATCACAGCACGTAAGCGGCAAGGCCAAAAGCCAACACTGAATGCCTGTGACCTTCGATCCCATAGGGGGTACTGCACCAAAAAGCGACATCAGTGTGTAAAGGATATCACCACATGGGCTCAGGAACACCACTGTCAGTAACTACTAGAGATGTCGGATAATGGCTTTTTTTTTTCCAGATATCCGATATTCCCCAACTCTTAATTACCAATTCAGATATCAACCGATACCGATATATATACAGTCGTGGAATGAACACATTATTATGCCTAATTTTGTTGTGATGCCCCGCTTGATGCATTAAACAATGTAACAAGGTTTCCCAAAATAAATCAACTCAAGTTATGGAAAAAAATGCCAACATGGCACTGCCATATTTATTATTGAAGTCACAAAGTGCATTATTTGTTTTAACATGGCTCAAAACAGCAGCTTGGAATTTAGGACATGCTCTCCCTGAGAGAGCATGAGGAGGTTGAGGTTAGCAGGGGTAGCGGGGGGTGTATATTGTAGCGTCCTGGAAGAGTTAGTGCTGCAAGGGGTTCTGGGTATTTGTTCTGTTGTGTTTACGTTGTGTTACGGTGCGGATGTTCTCCCGAAATGTGTTTGTCATTCTTGTTTGGTGTGGGTTGACCGTGTGGCGCATATTTGTAACAGTGTTAAAGTTGTTTATACGGCCACCCTCAGCGTGACCTGTATGGCTGTTGACCAAGTATGCGTCAACAGCCATACATATGATTGGACTGGCACGCAAAGGCAGTGCCTTTAAGGTTCATTGGCGCTCTACTTCTCCCTTCGTCCTTATACCACTCTGTACAGAGGCATTTTAAAAAGTCATTAATTTTACTTTTTGAAACCAATACCGATAATTTCCGATATTATGTTATCGGACATCTCTAGTAACTACAGATGGTGGCTACATCTGAAAGTGCAAGCTAAAACTCTACTATGCAAAGCCAAAGCCATTTATCAACAACACCCAGAAACGCTTCGCTGGGTGAGCTCATCTACGTTGGACTGATGCAAAGTGTAAAAATGTTCTGTGGTCTGACGGGTCCACATTTCAAATAGATTTTGTAAACTTGTGGACACCAAAGAGGAAAAAGAACCATCCAGACTGTTAAAGGCGCAAATTATTTGAAAAGCCAGCATCTGTGATGGTATAGGGGTGTATTAGTGCCAACTTCAATTGAACATAAGTTGAAAAGGATTTGCAAATCATTGTATTCTGCTTTTTTTTTTTTTACCATTTACACAATGTCCCAACTTCACTGCATTTGTATGCTTAACGCTTGCATTGTGTTGGGCGCGTCACGTCTGGTTTGAAGATAACGTGGCGACCTTGTTGGCACCAGTGATGACATCACATGAACACGCTGCTAGGGACTTGACGGGGAGGGATCTCAACCGTAGAGTGTGTGTGTGTGCGTGTGTGTGGACAGGGTGCAACTGCAACATGCTACGACATGACACAAAATTCCAGAAATGACAGCGTGTTCGATGCCAAGCGTGGCCAACGTATAAAAACAAGTATTGGGAACAATTCTTGATACAAGCTGATATCTATAGGAATGATACTTCTGTCTGCCACACACACACACACACACACACACACACACACACACACACACACACACACACACACACACACACACAGGTTATCATTTGAAATGGGGACCAAGTTGTTGTTCATGACTTGTGGGGACCACCCTTTCTACAGGTTGTGGGGGCATAAAAAAAAATGAGGTAAAATGTCCACTGCCCAGTTAGCTCATACACGTCTTTAAATCTCTGGATTGATGAAGAAATGTGCTGATTATACTTACTGGGGACCCTGGGGAAAAGAGTTAATATGGTTCATGGGGACCAAATTTCAATAATTTTGCATAATTCACACAAATTTGTACGTGACTACTAAGGACCATTTATAGATGGCCACAAACATAAACATAAACAGCTTATTTTCGTATCCCAATAGCCGACATCTCCTGCAGACAAACCACCTTCGTTATGGGGACCAGGTGGAAATGATTAACTATACACCAGGGCCGTCCAAAGTGCGGCCCGGGGGCCATTTGCGGCCCGCAACTAACTGTTTACCGGCCCGCCACACATTCTGGAAATGCTATTGCAAAAATAAAAAAAAAAGGGAAATGAGGTGAAATCTAATGACAAAAAGTTGCAATATTGACACAAAGCTGCCATGCAGGCTGTTCTTTTTCTTCTGTCTTTCTTTCTTTTTCTTTTTTTTTACCATTGCTCAGAAAAAAAAAAGGACAAAAAAAATCTGTTATAATTAATTATTTTCAAGGCTCCAATTACTTCAAGTATTTAAACGATAAATAAATGGGTTGTACTTGTATAGTGCTTTTCTACCTTCAAGGTACTCAAAGCGCTTTGACACTACTTCCACATTTACCTATTCACACACACATTCACACACTGATGGAGGGAGCTGCCATGCAAGGCGCTCACCAGCACCCATCAGGAGCAAGGGTGAAGTGTCTTGCTCAGGACACAATGGACGTGACGAAGATGATACTAGGTGGGGATTGAACTAGGGACCCTCGGGTTGCGCACGGCCACTCCCACTACGCCACGCCGTCCCTACTTCACTTTAAAATGTTTTGTGTTGTAAATATTGCATATTTTGTGTGGTTGCCATATAAAAACATCAACGTTTTCTTTGGCAAATAGAGCATAAAACAAACAAAATAATAGTTCAAACATAAAATCGATAGATTTTGATCCTGTAACTTATGTGTTGAAAGTAAAAGAAAAACCTAATAAAAATTGATCACTTAATGAGTGGGGCACCCTTTGGATCCCAAATATATTTATTGGTATTTTATTTATCTTTTCACGGATATCACTCAAAAAATATAAAGTAATTAAAATAAATGGTGTCCTGCATTATTGATCTTATAGGGTTTCAATACAGCATTTTTCAGTTTTACTATAAAAAAAAAAGAAGTAGCTTTTGACAGAAAAGCTATAAAAACCTATTTTTGTATTACTTTATATCAACTTGAAGTTGATATAGAGATGTATTGTAAGCGTTAAATAAAAAATTATAATAATTAGACTTATTTTTAACATTTTAATGGCAGAGACCCTTTATGGTAAAAGAAAAAAATCCATACATTTTGTTCTGGTTTGAAAATGACAAAATGTCAAAATGGGCCCCGCACGCTTTAATTTTTCCATGTGCGGCCCTCAGTGGAAAAAGTTTGAACACCCCAGCTATACACGGAAGAAGTGTGAGCAGAGCAGCGAGTGCAGTACCAGCTACAGCCTGATGAGGGGGCTACTAAGCAAATATCTCACATTCAAACTAACCAGTAAACATGTTTTATGGGCCAAAGCTTAAAAAATCACTTAGGCATCTTCACAATGGATCTGACTATCATTTAAAAAGGTTTCCCTGTTTTTTTGTCCCCATACCGTCAGAGGTCCCCTGAAGGTGAGTGTGTAAACAGAGCGATGTCCCCATTAAAGGCCTACTGAAACCCACTACTAGCGACCACGCAGTCTGATAGTTTATATATCAATGATGAAATATTAACTTTGCAACACATGCCAATACGGCCTTTTTAGTTTACTAAATTACAATTTTAAATTTCCCGCAAGGTATCCTGTTGAAAACATCGCGGAATGATGACGCTTATGTTGACGCGTGCTTGTGACGTTATTGGTTGGAGCGGACATGTTCTCCCAGCACCACTCACGGCTAAAAGTCGTCTCTTTCCATCGCATAATTACACAGTATTCTGGACATCTGTGTTGCTGAATCTTTTGCAATTTGTTCAATTAATAATGGAGACGTCAAAGAAGAACGCCGTTGGTGGAAAGCGGTGGATTGCAGCTGCCTTTAGCAACCGAAACACAGCCGGTGTTTCTTTGTTTGTTGTGCAGCTTTAACACAGAGCGGTCAAGCGAACATGTTTCTCTACCAGCAAGTTTTTGGATGGGAAAATTGTGACATTAAGTCGGCTCTTACCGGAGACGTGAGCGGATTATGCAACCTCCTCCTGCAGCTGTCAAAAAGGTAGCTGTGATCTTGGCTCCTCCATTGGCTTCTCTCAGAGACACTGGCGGTCACCGCAGACCTCCAACTTTCAGGTATGACTTTATAATCTCACTAAAACACTATTAACAGAATAAGCAGATAAGGGGCGGTATAGCTCGGTTGGTACAGCGGCCGTGCCAGCAACTTGAGGGTTGCAGGTTCGATTCCCGCTTTCACCACCCCTAGTCACTGCCGTTGTGTCCCTGGGCAAGACACTTTACCCACCTGCTCCCAGTGCCACCCACACTGCTTTAAATGTAACTTAGATATTGGGTTTCACTATGTGAAGCGCTTTGAGTCACTAGAGAAAAGCGCTATATAAATATAATTCACTTCACTTCGCAATCAAACATTAGTTGTATGGAATGTGAGTAAAGGCTTGATCTCTGGCGACCCCTGTTTCCATCAGGGGGGTCGATGTGGACATGGTTGAGGATTATAAATACCTCGGAGTACACATCGACAACAAGCTGAATGGGTCAAAACACGCTGAGGCCCTTTCAATCAGTCAATCAATCAATGTTTACTTATATAGCCCTAAATCACTAGTGTCTCAAAGGGCTGCACAAACCACTACGACATCCTCGGTAGGCCCACATAAGGGCAAGGAAAACTCACACCCAGTGGGACGTTGGTGACAATGATGACTATGAGAACCTTGGAGAGGAGGAAAGCAATGGATGTCGAGCGGGCCTTTACAAGAAGGGACAGAGCCCAGAGCCCTTTCCCTAGGAGGCTAGGATCCTTCAACATCTGTACAAAGATGTTGAAGATGTTCTACGAGTCGGTGGTGGAGAGCGCTTTCTTGTATGCCGTGGCCTGCTGGGGCGGCGGGCTGAGAGTGAGGGATGCAAACAGAATTATCCTAGTAAATGTGTCTAATAACATCTGAATCGCTCCCACTGCCATCGTGTGCTTTACTCTAACTTTTCTCACGCACAAATCTTTCATCCTCGCTCAAATTAATGGGGAAATCGTCGCTTTCTCGGTCCAAATCGCTCTAGCTGCTGGTGGCTATGATTTTAAACAATGTGAGATTTTGAGGAGCCCTACAACCCGTGACGTCACGCGCACATCGTCTGCTACTTCCGGTACATGCAAGGCTTTTTTATTAGCTACCAAAAGTTGCAAGCTTTATCGTCGATGTTCTCTACTAAATCCTTTCAGCCAAAATATGGCAACATCGCGAAATGATCAAGTATGACACAGAATGGACCTGCTATCCATCCATCCATTTTCTACCGCTTATTCCCTTTCGGGGTCGCGGGGGGCGCTGGCGCCTATCTCAGCTACAATCGGGCGGAAGGCGGGGTACACCCTGGACAAGTCGCCACCTCATCGCAGGGCCAACACAGATAGACAGACAACATTCACACACTAGGGACCATTTAGTGTTGCCAATCAACCTATCCCCAGGTGCATGTCTTTGGAAGTGGGAGGAAGCCGGAGTACCCGGAGGGAACCCACGCATTCACGGGGAGAACATGCAAACTCCACACAGAAAGATCCCGAGCCTGGATTTGAACCCAGGACTGCAGGAACTTCGTATTGTGAGGCAGACGCACTAACCCCTCTGCCACCGTGAAGCCCTAGAATGGACCTGCTATTCCAGTTTAAATAAGAAAATCTCATTTCAGTAGGCCTTTAAGTAAGCATTGCCAGAAGACACGCACGCACGCACGCACGCACGCACGCACGCACGCACGCACACCTAATTCAGGTGTAACCACGGAGCATTCCTTTTCTGATGCAACATTCCCTCCCAGAAACAGGACAGGACTCTTTCGAGTGTGCCTGCTGACTGATCTCGTCTTTATTCCACATCCCTCTCCCCTTATGCGACAGCCGCCATCTCGCACACGCACACACTCTTTAGAGGCGGGTTCAAAGGTCACGTTCATCGCCAACATGACATGGCAGCCAGGCGGTGTGTGCGAAAAAGCAACGGGCAAGTACGAGCTCGTCGGAGCGCCGCGATCACATGACTCGCTACACTTTTTTTTTGCAACCAGCGCCACTGGTGAATGGAGGCGGGTTTACGCGCGGCCTGATGCGTTTTTACACGTCTCACGACGCTGGGGTGACACGGCGCGCAGGAAGTGGTCACGCATGCAGGAAGTGGACTTATGCAAGAAGCGCCTTCCTGAATCACCCGGACGAACGCCTCCGGTTCGTTATCAAGATTCAAAACCTTGAAGAACTGGAACACACACACACACACACTCACACACCAGATTTATTTGACTTTGACTCACTTTGTGAAGCAATCCCACACTTTTCTCCAACTGTGCGTTCTTTTTTTGCATAACACCAAGAATAGGATGAAGTTCTGCTTTTCATTGACATTAAACCCCGACTGATGTCATAAATCTGCAAAATAAATCACTTAAAATGTGTGTCGGTCTAATTAAAATCCACTTTTTTTTCCTAGCATGTTCACACATTTCCCACGACAAGCACATGAGTGTCCCTGTTGTGTCTGCAAATTTGACATTTGGGCTCATGTGACTCTTTCATCACTTTGGGACAGGCCTGGGCAATTATTTTGACTCGGGGGCCAAATTTAGAGAAAAAAAATGTGTCTAGGGGCCAGTATTATTTTTAGGAACACTAATACAGTGGTTCTCAAATGGGGGTACATGAAGGTATGCCAAGGGATATGTGAGATTTTTTTTTTAATATTCTAAAAACAGCAACAATTCTAAAATCTTTTATAAATATATTTATTGAATAATACTTCAACAAAATATGAATGTAAGTTCATAAACTGTGAAAAGAAATGCAACAATGCAATATTCAGTGTTGACAGGTAGATATTTTGTGGACATGTTCCATAAATATTGATGTTAAAGATTTCTTTTTTTGTGAAGAAACATTTAGAATTAAGTTGATGAATCCAGATGGATCTTTATTACAATCCCCAAAGAGGACACTTTCACTTGATAATTACTTCTATGTGTAGAAATTTTTATTTATAATTTAATCACTTTTTTATATCTTTTTTTCCAAATAGTTCAAGAAAGACCACTACAAATGAGCAATATTTTGCACTGTTATACAATTTAATACATTAGAAACTGATGACAAAGTACTGTATTTTCTTCTTTATCTCTTTTTTTCAACCAAAAATGCTTTGCTCTGATTAGGGGGTAGTTGAATTAAAAAAAATGTTCACAGGGGGTACATCACTGAAAAAAGGTTGAGAACCACGGCACTAATACAAAACCTCACATTAATGTCGGATTGAATGCTAAAAACGTTATGACAGACCGCCTTAAGAAGAGAATGGAATTTCAATTTTTTTTTTACTGAATGAGACACCCAGAATGTACATGAAAATAAAGAATGTGAGATTTACAATTTTAACTATGAAGGATAAAACACTGAATATTGACAACATTTGAACGTCACACCCCCCCATCATCCATATATACCAGGGGTCGGCAACCCGCGGCTCCGGAGCCACATGCAGCTCTTGGATCACTTTGATGTGGCTCAGCTGCATACTTGCCGACCCCCCATTTTTCCGGATTTCAGTGCCTCTCCTAGAAATCTCCCCAGGATAACATTCTCAGATTTTCACCCAAACAACAATATTGAGGGCATGCCGTGATGGCAATGCTTTAAACGTCCTGAGGACCATGGCGTAGCGTCCACTTCAATCCTATCTGAGTGCCTGCCGGCCATGTCTAGTGTGCGTCTGCTGACTCAACGCGCAAAAGCGACCGCAAGGCATTCTTGTTTAACAGCCATACAGGTTACATTGAAGGTTGTGATATAAACAACTTTAACACTCTTACTAATATGCGCCACACTGTTAACCCACACCAAACCAGAATGACAAACACATTTTGGGAGAACATCCGCACTGTAACACAACATAAACACAACATTACAAATACCCAGAATCCCATGCATTCCTAACTCTTCCGGGCTACATTATACACCCCCACTACCAACCCTCCGTGTATAGGTTGAGGTGAGCAGGGTTTGGTGGTAGCGGGGGTGTATAATGTAGCCCGGAAGGGATTCTGGGTATTTGTTCTGTTGTGTTTATGTTGTGTTACAGTGCGGATGTTCTCCCGAAATGTGTTTGTCATTCTTGTTTGGTGTGGTTTCACAGCGTGGTGCATATTAGTAAGAGTACTAAAGTTTTTTATATCCCAACCCTCAGGGTAACCTGTATGGCTGTTGACAAAGTATGCCTTGCAGTCGCTTATGTGTGTCTGCAGAAACCTCATACAACATGTGAATGTGCTGGTAAGCTGTTTGTTACGGTTGTAGAGAGCGCTAAACGCATTATCATCATAGCACGGCCTTATTATGATGTTTGGGTGAATACCAGTAGAGAGTCGAGAGAATGGTTGCTCTGAAACTCGGTAGCCTCCTGGAAAAAGTGAGATGGTTGGCAAATGTGATGTTGTCAAGCGGCATTCAAGTAAAACTCGCGGGCCGCACTAATATTAAATGTTCATATTAAGGTGCGGGCCACGTGTCTGAGAACCCTGGTTAATACATAGCATAAAGCCAAAAAAAAAAAACTTTTCACGCTGTGTTATTTCATTTTAAATTTCAAAAGAGTCTTGTGGCTCCCATAGTTTTCTTTATTTTGTGAAACGGGTCAAAATGGCTCTTTGAGTGGTAAAGGTTGCCGACCACTGATATGTACAAACTAGGGGTGTAACGGTACGTGTATTTGTATTGAACCGTTTCGGTTCGGTACGAGGGTGTATCGAACGAGTTTGTAAACTAAAGTCTTAGCAGGCTGCTCTGCAGCTGCCTCTGTCTGAGCAGTGAGCACCCAGCATTGTCCCGCCCACACAACCATCTGATTGGTTACATACAAAGCCAATCAGTAGTGCGTATTCAGAGCGATGTAACAGCCAATCAGCAGTGCATATTCAGAGCATAGAGTCAGTGCTCCGGCGTCGAGATGAGCAGATATGTGTTTAGCAGGTGAGCAGATGTCATCGTACACTCCCCAAATTATAAAAAACACTTCCCAGTCACAACTATTACAAATATTACTATGAGCCCGTTGAGTTTCTAGAAACTTAAACTGCAGCTCAGCTCTCTAATAGTTCTGGGTTGAGGTGAAGGCTAATTAGCTTTTAGCGTTACGTTAACTCATTTTGCTGTGTGTGTGTATAATAAAAGTCAACTACAGGCTTCCCAAATGCTGTAATAAATTAAGCATGATGAGTTGACTTGTAACTGTTTAATGTTGCACTTTTTATATGTAGAAGAAAGATTTTGTCATTTTATTTAATCAAAGCAACAACTTGAGGCAGTTTAATGTGGATTAACGTGGGCAGAATTATTATAGTGTTCCCAATGTTAAAAGGATCAAGCCATTGTATACAAATTTGGTAAATAAATAACCCAAAAATTTACATTTTGTTCTTTTCTTACTGTACCAAAAATGAACCGAACCGTGACCTCTAAACCGAGGTACGTACCGAACCGAAATTTTTGTGTACCGTTACACCCCTAGTACAAACACAGCAAATTATGATCGCCAAGGGTAAAAAACAAAACAAAGAAACACCTACAATCTGATATATCTGGTATATCACTAAGCTGTATAACTTTGCTGTAAAAATCTCCTTCATCCGTCCCTGACACTCGTATTTCAGGCTCTGGAAACACTCAGTGGAAACGCTCCCCACCCACACTGCGTGGTGCCTCGTCTGATTAGATTACCATAGTAACCAATTAGATGACCATAGTAACTAATTAGATGACCATACTGACTAGTATATCATGCAAAAGTACAGATTCCAAACATTGAAAGACTTAGCTTAGTATCGTTCAAGACTTACGGTCATTAGAAAACATCACTCCACATCATAATGGCAGCTACACTTTCCAGCTTAAAGATCTAAAAAAAAGTATTTTGGAATGTCCGGCGGGCCAGATTGAAAAGCTTAACGGGCCGCATGTGGCCCCCGGTCCTTAATTTGCTCAGGTCTGCTTTAGGATTGAAATGCTCGACTCATTGGAGGTTTTCTTCCATTGTGCAGTAGGGATGCACCGATTAATCGGTAACCGAATATATTTGGCCGAATATAGCAAAAAAAGCCACATTCGGCCTTCGGTGGAATGAGTTAAATGCAAGGCCGAATAGTGGCGTGTGACGCAATTTTTTGACGCGGTGACGCAATCAACCAACGTGCAGTGACGCGGTGACGTTGTAACCCGGCACCTTCGGAAAAATGTCAGCAGTGTGGAGATATTTTAAAGTGTCGGACAGTGACAAAAGTATTGCAGTTTGCGACGAATGTTCAGCCAAACTGTCTCGAGGAGGTGCCTCGTGGCCGACGTCTTTGAGAGGTCTTTGCGACTGACAGTGCTAAAGCAAACGGAATTACAAAGAAGGTAATGGAGTTTATGGCTTTGGATGATCAACCGTTTAGTGTTGTGGAGGACACTGGTTTTCAGAGACTCATGGAGCACATTGAGCCCCGTTAGACGATACCGAGCAGACGGTATTTCTCTGATGTGTGCTCTTTACGTTGTGTGTGTGCTGTTTACATTTTTAGCCTGTTGTGTAGGCTACCTGTATAAGTGTATGAGGTTACAAGGACACACTTAATTGAGATTTACTTGAGCCTTCTGTTTACATTATTAGTCTATCTATTGTGGCTAAGCAGACTTTTGCCAAAAGGACAATAATTCATTTGTTGTGGGTTTATCCACTTTAAGGCACTTTATTTTTTTTTGGAATGCATGTTTTGTTTGAAGGCCTAATATAAATGAAAAACTTTGTGCTTTTTTTGAAAAGCAAAGGCTACTGGAATATTGAAAAAATGTCAATATTCAATAAAAATGTACTTTTATTTAAAAAACATGTCTAAAAATTTATTGTAGGCTATTTATGCAATATTAAAAAAAATTGTGAAAAACTGCCTTCATTATTCAGTATTTAGTATTCGCCCTTCGACCAAGCTTTTAAATTTTATTCGGCTTCGGCCACAAATTTTCATTTCGGTGCATCCCTATTGTGCAGCTAGTGGAGGCCCTTAGGGATATTTTTGTTCACTTTTGTCTAAAAGCGCCCAAATTGGTACAGGTGTAGCTCAGGGCATTTTTAAAATGATTTAGCTAGGGCGCCCACGCCGGTGACCTTAGGGGTCGCCATAGCGGCCAATCAAATATGGCCGTCACTTGTATTAGCATGTGTCTCTAACATTTGAACCAGATGAGCTACACATGTAAACTTGGTGTCTGTTTCATGTGTTTTGTGTTGGGGGGGGAGGGGGGTGTAACACTGACTTTCTCTACTTTTACTATTGTTACAATCAAATATATCCGTAACTTTACATCAGGGGTCTCAAACTCACTTTACCTGGGGACCACTGGATGCCGAGTCTGGGCAAGAAAAGGTTTCCTAAAAAAAATGTTACATACTCCTAAGCATGCTTAGTTGTATTATGACGTTTTAAATTGTATCCCTTGTGCATCGCAACTTTCTCTGTGCAAAGAAGACATGTCGGGGTGCCCCCTGTGCTCACCCAAGGAATATTGCATCTCCCACTTTTCCTGGAATTTTCATTGCTCATCACTAACCTTTCTCTTCACTGCAGGCTTTGAAAAAGACATGTTTGGGGTTGTGGAATATATTTGTATTTTGCCAACGCACGGAGAATAATGTTTTTTGCACAATGTGTGTAGTCCCGCTTTTCCTCCCTACAGCAACACGGCGGTCGGCGGATAATAGCCGGTAGGGTACCAGGATAGCGAGCGCAAAAAAGTGACGGCTCCCGGAGTGTTATCCGGTGTCAAATAGAAATATGTGTAGTGTTCATCGTATGAAGCAATGCAAATTAAACTATAAAAAAAAATTATAACAATTTGAATTGGTCCAAGTTATCGGGGACTGTTGTTAAAGACGGACAGGTGTCGTGGTGTGACTGCAGCCGGGCACGTAAGAAAACTCTCGTGTCCATGGAAACGTCTCTGCCGCTTTTCCACTAACGCAGGGGTAGGCAACCCAGAACGTTGAAAGAGCCATTTTGGACCCAAATAACGCAACACTGTCAAATGCCATTCAAATTTAAACTTGCGGGCCACACTAACAATAAACTTTCATATTAAGGTGGGGGCCGCAAAACAACGCCGCGTGTCTGAGACCCCTGCCTTACATTCTATATGTGTTTAAATATATGTGCAATACATGTCGGTAGATAATGGCTATGTTGTTAATATGGAAATTAAGGTGCTGTAATAAATAAATGATCATTCCAGTATGTTTCTGATGCTCAAAAAATCTGAAATAGTTTGCCAAAAAGTATCAAAAGTTAAGGTACACTTAATTTCTACATAGCCACCATCTTGGAAATATGCTAATTAGGTGTCCAGGCACACCCAATCATGAAGATGATTTTTCCATCATATTTCTAATTGTTAAAAAACATGAAACAGACACCAAGTTTGAATTTGTAGCTCATCTGGTTCAAATGTTAGAGACAAAAGCGCGTTCAGGTGGCGGCCATATTTGATTGGCCGCTGTGGCGACCCCTAAGGTCGTAGGCGCGGGCGCCCTAGCCAAATCATTTAAGTATGCCCTGAGATACACCTGTGCAAAATTTGGCGCTTTTAGACAAAAGTGACCGAACACACCCTAAAATCTCCCTAAGGGCCCCCAATATTCGTTATTATTCTGCTCGACGCCGCAAAAAAAAACAAAAAAACACTGGAAAAGAGGCGTGTGTACGTGTGCATGTGTAAATGTTCTGATGAGAACTACATATCAACAATAGATACAGTATTGAGAGAGCTTTGGTTAAAATAAACTTTGCTTCTTCCTTCAACTTTTTGGATGTCATCTCATATCAAAAATATACAACGTAAGGCGGCAAAAAAATACTTCAATATAGGGCTGGGCGATATATTTTTTAAGTTAAGTTAAAGTACCAATGATTGTCACACACACACACACACTAAGTGTGGTGAAATTTGTCCTCTGCATTTGACCCATCATCCCCTTGTTCACCCCCTGGGAGGTGAGGGGAGCAATGGGCAGCAGCGGTGGCCACGCCCGGGAATCATTTATGGTGATTTAACCCCCAATTCCAACCCTTGATGCTGAGTGCCAAGCTGGGAGGTAATGGGTCCCATCTTTATAGGCTTTGGTATGACTCGGCCGGGGTTTGAACTCACAACCTACTGATCTCAGGGCGGACACTCTAACCACTAGGCCACTGAGATATATCGCGGGTTTGTCTTTGTGCGATACAGAAAAAGACTATATCGTGATACTGGAGTATACGTTCTCACGCAGTTGCTTTTAGCTGCGGGCATTACACTACAGGCTCTTCTCACTCTTTCTTGTCTCTCCTTCTCAGACAACGAGCGCACCTTCTTACATACGTCACATACGTATACGCCCTCGCGGAGCAGAGAGGTAGCAGCATGGGTATCATTAGCTGTGAAGCTAGCGGAGTGGTGCGAGTGGTAATATGAGAAAAAGAAGGTGCGAATCTGGTAACAAATGAAAGAAGAATTAATTCCTAAGAAAAACAGCAGGGGGTCCGACTTCAAGCGGGAATACGTCGAACAGACAAACGTAATTCGTCAAGTGTGGGGCAAAAGCGTTGCTACAAAAAGTAGCATTACTGCTAATATGTAGCATCATTTGAAAAGTCACATGCTAGAGAATGACAAATGCTTACTCCGCATGTCAACATCTCCATTCGGTGCCACACCAACAAAATGCAAAGGCAACCATTTCCACATCAACACCGTATGAAAAAAATACTCAACAACAAAAGGAGATAATGTCCACAAGAACCCACCACATAGCGAAGGATGAACACTATTTGATTTCCTATTATGCAGCTCATTTTTATCTGGTGTGACATCATGCACAAAAGTGCACTTTATTTGTTCTAAACTATTGTTGTGGTGTTCTGTACAAAAAGTGCGCTTTAATTTAGTGTTGTTTTAATATGTCATATTAGTGACATCATGCACAAAAGTGCACTAATAGCTTGTTTTAAAATGTCTGACAATCTTGCACTTTCATGAAGGTTTGTGCCACTGCTTGATAACTGTTTAATAAATAATTGACTTAGTTGTGATTTCCCTCTCTACATGAAAGTTTTAAAGTAGCATATATTAATGCAGTATGAAGAAGAATGTTTTAATGTGTCATCTTAGTGACATCATGCACAAAAGTGCACTCATAGCTTGTGTTAAAATGTCTCCGACAATCTTGCACTTTCTGTTATAGAAATGACATGAATAACTGTTTAATAAATACACATTTGGTCAATTGACTTAGTTGTGATTTCCCTCTCTGCATGAAAGTTTAAAAGTAGCATATATTAATGCAGTATGAAGAATAATGTTTTAATGTAGACACATAGAATCATCATACTGCTGTGATTATATGCATCAAGGCAAAATATCAAGATATAAAATGTGTATCGTGACATGGCCTAAAAATATCGAGACATTAAAAAAAGGCCATATCGCCCAGCCCTAGTTCAATAATGAACAAAGTAGGGTTGTACGGTACACTATCACTAATACGGTATACTAATTAATCATATTTGGTACTATACTGACTCTAAAAAGTGCCAGCCCCCCATTTTTTGTTAAAGAAAAAGCCAATAATGCAACTTTTTGTGGTCCTCTTTATTTAGAAAAAGTATAGAAAAGTACTGAAAAAACATTTGGTCCCGGTACCAAAATATTGGTGTTGGAACAACACTAATCGGTTCTAATGAATTAAAAAAGGTACTCTAATTCCTTTGAAAAATACTGGTACATTTTTTTCATGAAGATGATGGCTCGCCGTGGTGCCATTGCTGCTGATTGCGCATGTGAGTCAACACACACACAGAGCACTTACAAGCAGAAAAAGAGACAGAAAAAGGGGAGAATGGACAAATGGTGGCTTTAAAACGTTTCCAGGTGAAGCTATAAACAATGAGAGGGTTTTAGCTACTTCTAAATCACTAATCCTCGCCTCCATGGCGACAAATACAGTACGTTTCTTACAAGTATCATCCTTGCAGGACGAGGAATAGCTAAACATGCTCACTACACACCGTAGGAGGATACAATAGCTAACCGCTTACAGCAAGCTAGCGCCTCTGAATGTAAACAAAAGGGTGGATCTATACAAATATCGATATTAATAATATTTTCGATTATCACAAAATATTTTCAGATTTTTTTATTGTTTAGCAACAGAGGGAATTTACCCCTGGACACAGGAGAACTTTAATTATGACCCTGTAACTACTTGGCATCGTATTCATACTTACATTTATAGTATCACCCAAATGTATGGAAAGTATCCAAACAAGAGAACAATATGTGTTCATTACATTTAGCACAGGGGTGTCCAAACTTTTTCCACTGAGGGCCGCACAATGAAAAATCAGAGCAAGCGGGGGCCATTTTCATAATTTTTATTTTAAAAACCAATACAATATATGTATAAAAAATATACATTTAGGCCTCCACTTAGTTATGAACCCGGGGACCCCAAAGGGGTCAAAAAAATATAAAAAATGTGTCATTATTCAGTATTATAATTTTTATTATTATACATGTTTTAAATCTCAACATTAGAATTGTTTTTGGGTTTTTTTTAAACACAAAATATGCAATATTTTCACCCAATAACTTTTTAGGTGGAATATTTTAGATTATATAATAATTGGAGCCTTAATTTTGGATTTTGATTCTTTACAATTTTTTGAGCAATGACACTAAAAAACAAATCACACTAAAATAATTTGGGATCCAAAAGTGTCCTACTCATTAAAGTGTTAAAAAATTAGTTATATATTTTTTTTACCGTTTAATTTTAGCATAATAATCTGGAGGACAACTTCAGATATATCCGTCAATTATTAGTTTTATTGTTTTTTATGTTTTTTGTTAGTTTTAGGCCCTTCTTTAAAAAAAAAAAAAAACAGCTCAGTTTTTTTATATGGCAAAACACAAAATATGCAACATTTTCCCCAAAAAATATTTCAAAGTGGAATAATAACCGTAATGTGACATAATCGGAGCCTTGAATAGGTCAATAATTCAAAATGACATTGATTTTGATTCATTATAATTCTTTTAAAAAAGAAACCGCCTGCATGGCAGCTTTGTGTTATAAGAGTAAACATTGCAACAATTTCTTGTTACATTTCACCTGTTTGCTCTTTTATACCACTTTTAATGTTTTAAATTTTTTTTAAATTGTAATCTTAAAATGTGCCGTGGGGCCGTTAAAAAATGGCCCCCGGGCTGCACTTTGGACACCCCGGATTTAGCAGAAGTGTAGATAGAACACGTTAAAACAAAAAGTAAGCAGATATTAACAGTAAATGAACAAGTAGATTAATAATTATTTTCCACCGATTGTCCCTCGTAATTGTGACAAAATAACACAATGGAATTGTGTTATTTTGACAGACTAATTACTCACCTAGTACTAGAAGAGAAGTTGTCTGGTATGTTGATTATTTTATTTAAAGCCAAAATGTGTTCTTTTATTTCAATAATAAATGTATGTTTAATGTGTTTTAACATTTTCTGGTAAAAAAAAAAAGCCAATTGAAGCACTTATGTAAATATAGCAGGCAGGTATGACTTTATATTAGCGTCTTTATCTTCACCTTATTATTGCACTGTCACTCAAACAGTACTGGACTAACTTTACTGTTGACATAGTTTTTTTTTCATTTGCAAACTTTCTCTTTTTTTTTGTGCAAAAGGTGAGTAAGGGACGCTTAAAGTGGGTTAGATTAGGGGTGTCCAAACTTTTTCAACTGATGGCAGCAAGCTGAAAAATCAAAGCACACGGGGGCCAAGTTGATATTTTTTCATTTTCAAAACCAATACAATATACACTTTTTTTTTTATTATTGTTGGGGCTCCCTCAAGTTAGGTCTTAAGGACCCAGAAGGGTTTCAGTCTTAAACAAGGTTCAAAATAAGTCATATATTATTTTTTTCATAAAACCCTTGAATTGCTAATTCTACTTCATTATTTTTTTTTTATTTTTACGAGCTTTTTGTCGAAACCCTATTTTTTGAGGCAACATACAAAATATACAATATTTTTCCCAAAAAGATTTTCAAGGTGAAATATTTAATGTGAAGTAATTGGATCCATAAATAGCTCAATAATTTATAGCAAAATTGATTTGAATTCATTATTATTTTTTTATTTTTTATTTTTATTTTTTTTAGCAAAGACAGTTATAAAATTCCACTAAAATCCTTAGGGATCCACTCATAAAAAGGTCATGCTTTTTTATTTTATTTTAATTTTTCATTCAACACTTAAATCCATATTTCAGCTTCAGATAATATATATTGTAATATATATAGTATATATAGTATTAGTATAAAATTGGTATGGATTTTTATTTATTTTAATTTTGACATTTTTCATGTTTTTATGTTTGTTGTATTTATGTCCTTTTTGTCTTTAAATCAATCAATAATTTATAGCAACATTGATTTTTATTCACTGCGATGAGGTGGCGACTTGTCCAGGGTGTACCCCGCCTTCCGCCCGATTGTAGCTGAGATAGGCGCCAGCGCCCCCCGCGACCCCGAAAGGGAATAAGCGGTAGAAAATGGATGGATGGATGGATGGATGATTTTTATTCATTATTATTTTTTGAGAAATTATTTAAATAAGGGGGTTATTAGAGTCAACAATGCAACTTTTTCTTGTTGCATTTCACCAATTTGCTCTTTTATTCCACTTTTTATCGTTTAAAAATGTTTATATATTTTAGTATTTTTAGAATGCTGCGGGCCGGTAAAACATTAGCTGCGGGCCGCAAATGGCCCCCGGGCCACACTTTGGACACCCTTGGTTTAGAGAGTCAGGCGGCGAGACCCCTATTTTAGACACTTATTGTGGCCAGAAATCTGGATTCATTTCCAGGTGTTTGTAAAAGAGTTGCTGTGTGGGTGACACACCTTGAAGCGCTTATGTAAATACAGCAGGCAGGTATGACTTTATTGTCTTTATCTTCACCTTTTTGTTGTTCTTATTATTGCACTGTCACTCAAACAGTACTGGACTAACTTTACTGTTGACATACTTTTTTTTTTTGCAAACTTTCACTTTTTTATGCAAAATTTGAGTAAATGACGCTTAAATTGCATAAAATACAGTTGAACAAAATTATAGGTATAAAATAGGTTCATCTGTTTTGTGAGACGCAGGAACTTATTCATATCGGCTTGAAAAAAAAACATTGTGCATCCCTACTTTTTAGTGTCAACATTTAATCTTTTTCTTGTTGATTTACACATCTTTTATTCCACTTTTAATGTTTTGGTAGTAATATTTTAAAGGCCTCCTGAAACCCGACCACGCAGTCTGATAGTTTATATATCAATGATGAAATATTAACATTGCAACACATGCCAATACGGCCTTTTTAGTTTACTAAATTACAATTTTAAATTTCCCACAGAGTTTCTTGTTAAAAACGTCGCGGAATGATGAAGCGTGTTTGTGACGTCTCGGGTTGTAGCGGACATATTAGCCCAGCACAACACACGGCTAAAAGTCGTCTCTTTTCATCGCATAATTACACAGTAATTTGGACGTCTGTGTTGCTGAATCTTTTGCAATTTGTTCAATTAATAATGGAGACTATAAAGAAGAATGCTGTTGGTGGAAAGCGGTGGATTGCAGCTGCCTTTAGCACCGAAACACAGTCTGTGTTTCTTTGTTTGTTGTGAAGCTTTAACACAGAGCGGTCAAGCGAACATGTTTCTCTACGTCTACCAGCAAGTTTCTGGATGGGGGAAGTTGTGATATTAAGTCGGCTCTTACCGGAGACATCAGTGGATTACACTGTGTTCACCGCAGCCAACTGACTTTCAGGTATGACTTTACAATCTCACTAAAACACTATTAAAACAAAAAGCAGATAAGGGATCTTCCAGAATTATCCTAGTAAATGTGTGTAATTACATCTGAAACTGTCCCACTGCCGCCTGGAGCAGTCAACTTTTTTTTGTTTTTGTTTTTTGTGCTTCACTCTAAATTTCCTCATCAACGAATCCTTCATCCTCGCTCAAATTAATGGGGAAATTGTCGCTTTCTCGGTCCGAATAACACTTGCTGCTGGAGGCCATGATTGTAAACAATGTTCAGATGTGAGGAGCCCTACGACCCGTGACGTCACGCGCACATTGTCTGCTACTTCCGGTACAAGCAAGGCTTTTTTTATTAGCGACCAAAAGTTGCAAACTTTAACGTCAATGTTCTCTACTAAATCCTTTCAGCAAAAAATATGGCAATACCGCAAAATGATCAAGTATGACACATAGAATGGACCTGCTATCCCCGTTTAAATAAGAAAATCTCATTTCAGTAGGCCTTTAAGAATGTGCTGCGGGCCAGAAATGGCCCATCGGGCCTTACTTTGGACACCCCTTGGGTTAGAGCAGGGGTAGGGAACCTATGGCTCTAGAGCCAGATGTGGCTCTTTTGATGACTGCATCTGGCTCTCAGATAAATCTGAGCTGACATTGCTTAACACGATAAGTAATGAATAATTCCACTGGTAATCACAATGTTTAAAATAACGTTCAAAAGACAAGACATTCTCATGCATTTTAATCCAACCATCCATTTTCTATCACACCTGTTCAAGAAGTCGCATTAATGGTAAGTATTATATATAGGGACGGCGTGGCGCAGTGGGAGAGCGGCCGTGCGCAACTCGAGGGTCCCTGGTTCAAATCCCACCTAGTACCAACCTCGTCACGTCCGTTGTGTCCTTAGCAAGACACTTCACCCTTGCTCCTGATGGGTGCTGGTGAGCGCCTTGCATGGCATCTCCCTCCATCAGTGTGTGAATGTGTAAATGTGGAAGTAGTGTCAAAGCGCTTTGAGTACCTTGAAGGTAGAAAAGCGCTATACAAGTACAACCCATTTATTTATTTATTTATATTTATTATTGGTTAGCTTTATAATAAGTGAATTATATTGTGACGTGAATTAAATTTATATAGCGCTTTTTCTCTAGTGACTCGAAGCGCTTTACATAGTGAAACCCAATATCTAAGTTACATTTAAACCGGCGTGGGTGGCACTGGGAGCAGGTGGGTAAAGTGTCTTGCCCAAGGACACAACGGCAGTGACTAGGATGGCGGAGGCGGGGATTGAATCCGGAACCCTCAAGTTTCTGGCACGGCCACTCTACCATCCGAGATGTACTGCTCCAATAACATCCATCCATCATCTTCCGCTTATCCGAGGTCGGGTCGCGGGGGCAACAGCCTAAGCAGGGAAGCCCAGACTTCCCTTTCCCCAGCCACTTCGTCTAGCTCTTCCCGGGGGATCCCGAGGCGTTCCCAGGCCAGCCGGGAGACATAGTCTTCCCAACGTGTCCTGGGTCTTCCCCGTGGCCTCCTACCAGCTGGACGTGCCCTAAACACCTGCCTAGGGAGGCGTTCGGGTGGCATCCTGACCAGATGCCCGAACCACCTCATCTGGCTCCTCTCCATGTGGAGGAGCAGCGGCTTTACGTAGAGTTCCTCCCGGATGGCAGAGCTTCTCACCCTATCTCTAAGGGAGAGACCCGCCACCCGGCGGAGGAAACTCATTTCGGCCGCTTGTACCCGTGATCTTGTCCTTTCGGTCATGACCCAAAGCTCATGACCATAGGTGAGGATGGGAACGTAGATCGACCGGTAAATTGAGAGCTTTGCCTTCTGGCTCAGCTCCTTCTTCACCACAACGGATCGGTACAACGTCCGCATTACTGAAGACGCCGCACCGATCCGCCTGTCGATCTCACCATCCACTCTTCCCTCACTCGTGAACAAGACTCCTAGGTACTTGAACTCCTCCACTTGGGGCAGGGTCTCCTCCCAAATCCGGAGATGGCACTCCACCCTTTTCCGGGCGAGAACCATGGACTCGGACTTGGAGGTGCTGATTCTCATTCCGATTGCTTCACACTCGGCTGCGAACCGATCCAGTGAGAGCTGAAGATCCCGGCCAGATGAAGCCATCAGGACCACATCATCTGCAAAAAGCAGAGATCTAATCCCGTGGCCACCAAACCGGATCCCCTCAACGCCTTGACTGCGCCTAGAAATTCTGTCCATAAAAGTTGTGAACAGAATCGGTGACAAAGGACAGCCTTGGCGGAGTCCAACCGTCACTGGAAACCTGTCCGACTTACTGCCAGCAATAACAACGTTATTAAAAAGAATAAGAGACTTATTTTCTAAAAAATGTTGGTCTTACTTAAAAATGCACACATTTAATTGTATTCAGTGTTGAAAAATATGACATGGCTCTCATGGAAATACATTTTAAAATATTTGGCTTTCATGGCTCTCTCGGCACAATTAAATGTGTGCATTTTTAAGTAAGACCAACATTTTTTAGAAAATAAGTCTAAAAAAAAAAATATTTGGCTTTCATGGCTCTCTCGGCGGGCTTCACGGTGGCAGAGGGGTTAGTGCGTCTGCCTCACAATACGAAGTTCCTGCAGTCCTGGGTTCAAATCCAGGCTCGGGATCTTTCTGTGTGGAGTTTGCATGTTCTCCCTGTGAATGCGTGGGTTCCCTCCGGGTACTCCGGCTTCCTCCCACTTCCAAAGACATGCACCTGGGGATAGGTTGATTGGCAACACTAAATTGGCCCTAGTGTGTGAATGTGAGTGTGAATTCTGTCTATCTGTGTTGGTCCTGCGATGAGGTGGCGACTTGTCCAGGGTGTACCCCGCCTTCCGCCCGATTGTAGCTGAGATAGGCGCCAGCACCCCCCCGCGACCCCGAAAGGGAATAAGCGGTAGAAAATGGATGGATGGATGGCTCTCTCTATTTTAGACACTTATTTTGGCCAGAAATCTGGATTCATTTCCAGGTGTTTGTAAAAGAGTTGCCGTGTGGGTGACACACCTTGAAGCGCTTATGTAAATATAGCAGGCAGGTATAACTTTGTCTTTATCTTCACCTTTTTGTTCTTATTATTGCACGGTCACTCAAACAACTTTACTGTTGATATACTTTTTTTTTTTTTCAATTTGCAAACTTTCACGAGTAAGGGACTCACCTCTCCCGGCGTCCCCCCCAGCGGCATCTTCTGCCAGGGATCGGCCAGCTGAGCCAGCGGCATCTTGTCCTTCCTTCCGGCCCGCCTGCTCCTCTTTTTCGCCGGCTTTCAAATTCCTGCCGTCTCTCCCAGGTACTCAAGCGAACTAACTCTCCAGCCAGCCGCCCGGTAAATCTCTTTTGGCCTCTTTGACAAAATGTCGGGTTAGTTCCGCGTCTCTTTGGCGCCGAGCTGCGGGCGAACACCACCTATCTGCGGGTGTGCTGTGGAGCAGAGTCCGCCCCGTGCTCCGAACGGTCTAACATGAGAAAAGGTGACGGGGAATATATTTTTGTTCCCCGTAGGTTGAAGAGCCACATGTAACATCCGACTATCAGTTGACGACGTGCCGCCCCCTCCTCCTCCCTCACTTCCGGGACTTCCCAATATGGCGGCCGGTGTCGGCTTACCTGTCCTGCTGCGTCACGCTGGCGGAAACCGATTCGAAAAACTTCTCATAATTGACACATTTGTGTGATTTTTTTTTGTTCCCCCTTTCTCTCAAACACATTTTAAGACACAATTATAATTTATTTACAAAAACACGAAAAAAAAGGAAGCAATGTAGCAGGGGCGCGGCTACAAGACTTCCGGGGGAATTCAAACAAATCTGTTAACTGATTCAAAAACCACCTTCGTGTTTTAAAGTAACATTTCGTGCTAATATATGGTATGTTTTATTTTTTTGTTTTGTTTCGGACAACCTACTCCGTCATGTCTATGAACGTTTTCCCTACAAGTGTTTACTACATACTTGCAACCTTGAGATTCACCAAGTCAAGTATTTTATATACCGTATTTCCTTGACTTGCCGCCGGGGGCGCTAATTAATTTAAATCCTCTTCTCACTCCTGCGCTTACCAAAGGCATGCGGTAAAAGTAAGCATGTGCTAATTATTTTAAAACCTCTTCTCACTCCGGCACTTACCAAAAGCATGCAGTAACACTTTGAGTGTGATGTAAGCTTGGACCTTAAATCCTACTGAAATAACTCTTAATCCTCTTCCCTTTATGTGATTTCAAATTTCCGGTATTGAAATCAGCCTCCTCCCTTTTGAAAATGATGACAGGGGAAGTGTCACTCGTGACGTCACGAGTTTGACCAGGCGATAAAAATAAGCATGCGCTAATTATTTTACGAAGAGAGTTTGACCCGGCAGTAATTCAGGGCAGGCCCATACTATATGCCCTACGGAAATTCAAGGAAATACGGTGTGTGTGTGTATAAATATATATATATATATACACACACACACACATACCGTATATCCTTGAATTGCCTTAAGGATGGACAATTCAACCCTTAACTCAACAATGAGTAGATTGAATGTTATGTGTGTGTACATGTGTAAATTAATGAACACTGATATTCAAGTATTTATTTTATTCATACATACATATATATGTATATAAATAAATAAAAGAAATACTTGAATTCAACCCTTAACTCAATGAGTAGATGAGTATTATGTGTGTACATGTGTAAATAAATGAACACTAAAATTCTAGTATTTATTTTATTTATACATACATATTGTTGAGTATATATATATATATACTCAACAATGAGTAGATGAGTGTTATTTGTGTGTATATGTGTAAATAAATTAACACTAAAATTCAAGTATTTATTTTATTTATACATACATATATATATATATAAGAAATACTTGAATTTCAGTGTTCATTTATTTACACATGTATATTTATATATGTATAAATATATGTATGTATAAATAAAATAAGTACTTGAATTTCAGTGTTCATTCATTTACACATATACACACACAACACTCATCTACTCATTGTTGAGTTCAGGGTTGAATTGTCCATCCTTGCTTTTCTAACCATATGCATGTACAGTAGATGGCATTATTGTCCTGTTTAAGAGTGTCACAACATTGCGGTTTAGGGCAGACAAACTGCTTTACGGTAGACGAAAACGGACTGCTGTTGTTGTGTGTTGTTACCGCGCTGTGAAGACTTTAATGAAACTGCCTAACAATAAACCCACATAAGAAACCAAGATCATTCTACAGTTATAACGTCATTGGGCAGACACGCTGTTTATACACGTCACTCAGGTCCGTATGGAACTGGAGGGGGCGTGGCCTCCAGCTCCGCCTGAATTTCAGGAGAAAATTTGTCCCGGGAGGTTTTCGGGAGAGGCGCTGAATTTCGTGAGTCTCCCGGAAAATCACGTATGGTTGGCAAGTATAGTTTACTAACACCGCCGACACAATTAAAAATGTGACACTAAAATGTTTGGATACATGTTTCCGCCGATAAAAAATACCCTAATTGTGAGTAATAATTAGGAGATAAAAACATGGAAATGATCAGATAAAAAAGTCGAAATGAGATAAAAAGTCTAAATGATGAGATAATACATATCAAACTCATTTTAATGAGGGCCAGATCGCAATTATGGCGGCCCTCCAAGGGCCACATGTAACAGTAAATATAAATATTATCAAAGTATAATAGTGTTGTTACACAGTTTGCAAAGGCAACTGTTTTGATGATTCTATTTTCTTACAGACCGATGGATGCTTTGAAAGATGACAAGCAGAAATGTATTTCTTTTCAATAACAAAAAGAAAAATGCTTGGTACATCAGATAATATTAACATGTAGAACACACGCAAATGCAGCATTTTTTTGTCAAAATTCAAAGAACAAATACATCCAACTAGAAAAGGGCTTTTTTGTAGGCCGCATAATGGTTTGGCGGGCAACATTAGATCGATGTGGCGGGCATTTAGAATGCTGTGGCCAGTATGTTAAATGATGTGTCACATTAAATGATGTGGCGCCTCACAATGATGAGGCACTTGCATGAAATGATTAGGTCCATCATATAAAATGATTCTGCGGGCCACAATAAAATGATGTGGCGATTACATAAAATGATGTGGTCCAGCGCATAAAATGAATTGTCAAACAACATAAGAATGATGAGGCACTTACATTAAATTTTGTGGTGCAACACATAAAAAGATTAGGCGGGCTACCATAAAATGATGTGGTAATTAGATAAAATGATGTGGCACATCACATAAAATGATTTAGCAGGCCACAATAAAATTATGTGGTGATTACATAAAATGATGTGGCGCATAACAAAATTGCTTAAGTGGGCCACAATAAAATGATGTGGCGATTACATAAAAATGATTTAACAGGCCACAGTAAAATGATGTGATTACATAAAATGATGTTGCACATCACATACAATGATTTAGCTGGCCACCATTAAATGATGTGGCACATCACATAAAATGATTTAGCAGGCCACAATAAAATGTGGTGATTACATAAAATGATGTGGCGCATCACATAAAATTACTTAAGTGGGCCACAATAAAATGACGTGGCGATTACATAAAATGTGTCGCATCACATAAAATGATTTAGCGGGCCACGGTAAAATGATGTGATTACATAAAATGATGTGGGACATCACATAAAATGATTTAGCAGGCCACAATTAAATGATGTGGCACATCACAAAATGATTTAGCAGGCCACAATAAAATGTGGTGATTACATAAAATGATGTGGCCATTACACAAAATGATGTGGCGCATCACATAAAATTATTTAGTGGGCCACGATAAAATGACGTAGCGATTACATAAAATGATGTGTCACATCACATAAAATGATTTAGCAGGCCACAATAAAATGATTTGGTGATTACATAATGATGTGGCGCATCACATAAAATGATTTAGCGCATCAAATAAAATGATTTAGCGGGCCAAAATAAAATGTGGCGATTACATAAAATGATGTGGCGCATCACATAAAATGATTTAGTAAGCCATAATAAAATGTGGTGATTACATAAAATGATGTGGCGCATCACATAAAATTACTTAAGTGGGCCACAATAAAATGACGTGGCGATTACATAAAATGTGTCGCATCACATAAAATGATTTAGCGGGCCACGGTAAAATGATGTGATTACATAAAATGATGTGGGACATCACATAAAATGATTTAGCAGGCCACAATTAAATGATGTGGCACATCACAAAATGATTTAGCAGGCCACAATAAAATGTGATTACATAAAATGATGTGGCAATTACACAAAATGATGTGGCGCATCACATAAAATTATTTAGTGGGCCACGATAAAATGACGTAGCGATTACATAAAATGATGTGTCACATCACATAAAATGATTTAGCAGGCCACAATAAAATGATTTGGTGATTACATAATGATGTGGCGCATCACATAAAATGATTTAGCGCATCAAATAAAATAATTTAGCGGGCCAAAATAAAATGTGGCGATTACATAAAATGATGTGGCGCATCACATAAAATGATTTAGTAAGCCATAATAAAATGTGGCGATTAGATTAAATGATGTGGCGCAGCATATAGAATGATTTAGTAAGCCATAATAAAATGTGGCGATTAGATTAAATGATGTGGCGCAGCATATAGAATGATTAGTCAGGCAACATCAGAATGATGAGGCACTTACATAAAATGATGTGCTGCATCACATTAAAAGATTAGGTAGGCCACAATAAAATGATATGGCGCATCACATTAAATTATTTGGTGGGCAACGTTAGAAGGATGAGGCACTAATATGAAATTATGTGGTGCATCACATAAAATTATTTAGTAGGCCACAATAAATGAAGTGGCGTATCAAATAAAATGATTTAGCAGGCCACAATAAAATGTGGTGATTACATAAAATGATGTGGCGCATCACATAAAATTACTTAAGTGGGCCACAATAAAATGACGTGGCGATTACATAAAATGTGTCGCATCACATAAAATGATTTAGCGGGCCACGGTAAAATGATGTGATTACATAAAATGATGTGGGACATCACATAAAATGATTTAGCAGGCCACAATTAAATGATGTGGCACATCACAAAATGATTTAGCAGGCCACAATAAAATGTGATTACATAAAATGATGTGGCAATTACACAAAATGATGTGGCGCATCACATAAAATTATTTAGTGGGCCACGATAAAATGACGTAGCGATTACATAAAATGATGTGTCACATCACATAAAATGATTTAGCAGGCCACAATAAAATGATTTGGTGATTACATAATGATGTGGCGCATCACATAAAATGATTTAGCGCATCAAATAAAATAATTTAGCGGGCCAAAATAAAATGTGGCGATTACATAAAATGATGTGGCGCATCACATAAAATGATTTAGTAAGCCATAATAAAATGTGGCGATTAGATTAAATGATGTGGCGCAGCATATAGAATGATTTAGTAAGCCATAATAAAATGTGGCGATTAGATTAAATGATGTGGCGCAGCATATAGAATGATTAGTCAGGCAACATCAGAATGATGAGGCACTTACATAAAATGATGTGCTGCATCACATTAAAAGATTAGGTAGGCCACAATAAAATGATATGGCGCATCACATTAAATTATTTGGTGGGCAACGTTAGAAGGATGAGGCACTAATATGAAATTATGTGGTGCATCACATAAAATTATTTAGTAGGCCACAATAAATGAAGTGGCGTATCAAATAAAATGATTTAGCAGGCCACAATAAAATGATGTGATGATTACATACATCACATAAACTGATTTACAGGGCAACAGAATGATGTGATGGGCCACATTTGGCCCCCAGGCCTTGAATCTAACACCTGAGATAATACGTCATAACTATGAGAAAACCTGTCGAAATTATGAGATTAAAAAGTTCTAATTTAACTTTTAATGAAGACTTCCATATGGAAGCCTTTTTCCATCACAAAAAAAAAAAATACATCAATGGTAAGTCATAATTGCAACTAGATAAAAATTCCAAATGATAAGGGGGAAATTATGTGATTAAAAGTTGTAATTGTGAAATCAACATTCATACATACAGTGGGGCAAAAAATGATTTAGTCAGCCAGCAATTGTGCAAGTTCTCCCACTTAAAATGATGACAGAGGTCTGTAATTTTCATCATAGGTACACTTCAACTGTGAGAGACAGAATGTGAAAAAAAAAAATCCAGGAATTCACAATGTATGAATTTTAAAGAATTTATTTGTAAATTATGGTGGAAAATAAGTATTTGGTCAACCATTCAAAGCTCTCACTGATGGAAGGAGGTTTTGGCTCAAAATCTCACGATACATGGCCCCATTCATTCTTTCCTTAACACGGATCAATCGTCCTGTCCCCTTAGCAGAAAAACAGCCCCAAAGCATGATGTTTCCACCCCCATGCTTCACAGTAGGTATGGTGTTCTTGGGATGCAACTCAGTATTCTACTTCCTCCAAACACGACCAGTTGAGTTTATACGAAAAAGTTCTATTTTGGTTTCATCTGACAACATGACAATCCTCTGCTGTATCATCCATGTATCCATTTTGGTATAAAGTCAACTGGTCTTGTTTGGAGGAAGAAGAATACTGAGTTGCATCCCAAGAACACCATAACTACTGTGAAGCATGGGGGTGGAAACATCATGCTTTGGGGCTGTTTTTCTGCTAAGGGGACAGGACGATTGATCCGTGTTAATGAAAGAATGAATGGGGCCATGTATCGTGAGATTTTGAGCCAAAACCTCCTTCCATCAGTGAGAGCTTTGAATGGTTGAAGTGTACCTATGATGAAAATTACAGACCTCTGTCATCATTTTAAGTGGGAGAACTTGCACAATCGCTGGCTGACTAAATACTTTTTTGCCCCACTGTATAAGATAAAAAGTCACAATTTGACTTTTACTGTATTTTTCGGACTAAAGGTTGCAGTTTTTTTTCATAGTTTGGCCGGGGGTGCGATTTATACTCGGGAGCGACTTATGTGTGAAATTATTAACACATTACCGTAAAATATCAAATATTATTTAGCTCATTCACGTAAGAGACTAGACGTATAAGATTTCATGGGATTTATGGATTAGGAGTGACAGATTGTTTGGTAAAGGTATAGCATGTTCTATATGTTATAGTTATTTGAATGACTCTTACCATAATATGTTACGTTAACATACCAGGCACCTTCTCACTTGGTTATTTATGCCTCATATAACATACACTTATTCAGCCTGTTGTTCACTATTCTTTATTTATTTTAAATTGCCTTTCAAATTTCTATTCTTGGTGTTGGGTTTTATCAAATAAATTTCCCCCAAAATTGCGACATATATGTTTTTTTCCTTCTTTATTATATATTTTCGGAAGGTGCGACTTATACTCCGAAAAATAAGGTATATGGATGCCCATTTCCGCCACTAAAAATACCCCAAAATCCAAACTATGAGATGAAGTCTATATTATGAAATAAGGTCTCAAGTCATTAAGAATTTTTAGCTCATCTCGTTTTTTTTTTAATCCGTTATTTAGAGTACTTGGCTCATAATTTAAATTTATTACATAATTATGACGATGTAATTATGAGTTTTTGTCTCAAAATATGAACCTTATCTCAATCACGGGGTTTTACTTTTGTAGCGGAAACAGGCTTCCTCAAACCTTTTAATGTTATCTTCTGATCATTTGTTTCAACTCACGCCGTGACGGTAATAAAAAAGGGAAAAATAAGTGGAAAATACATTTTTAAAAAAAAGAAAGAATAGCTTGTGCATGGATGAGGGGAAAATAAAATGTGCAATTAGAACAATTTAAAATAACCCAGTGGAGAGAATATGTAAATAGTGGAGTAAAAATATAATGTACTAAGGAGATGAATAATTACATTAATACTGTTGTTGTATTGCTTCCGCATGTACTAGAAATTGCTGTCCCATTATGTCATTATTGTCCTAATCAAAGTGCAGTTTTAAGTGAACTCTATGCAAATTTACAGCCTGAGCATGTTTGCATTGAAGTGAATGGCCTTTGATGCTCCTCCTACTGAAACTTGTGAAATAGTATCAGGCTTTTTTTTTTTTTTTACCAACACAAACACATAAAACATGTTTTGTTGCCATGGCTGCATTTCATTACCATTACACGTCTAGCTCTGCAGAGACACCTAGCGGCGGTTGATAGAATATCACGTTTTTGAGCACATATATTGAGTCAGTTGGCATCCAACATACAACTGTTAAATTCCTACTTTTCTGTTAAAAAAAAGACAAACTACCTGTAAACCAAAGTGCTTGATTGCTACGAGGATGTAACAAAAATAAAATACCGTAGAGAATCTTTACATAAATACAATGACTGATAAAAGCCATAAGCTGTTTCAGTAAAAGGTTGAATATATTATTAATAAATACATCTATAAAAAGTGTCACGGGTCCAATTCCAGGCTTGGGAAGGTGCTGAATGCTGCAAAGTTCTCAGACTCTTCAGGGCCTCGTTTTAGCGTCAAGAGGGATCCAGTCCCAGGCTGCGGGCCCAGCTACCGGACTAGCTTACGGACGTGAGCTTAGACCAGGGGTTGGTCCCACGCACTTCCAGGGGCGCGTTGCCTTTGAACATGTGGTTGCAAAGCTCGTCCAGCGGCGGCTCGGGCTCAGACGTGGCAAACAAGGCGGCCTCCTCCACCTCCTTCCTGATGGCCACGTCCATTACCTGAAGCACGGACGGCAGCGTGGGATCAGGTGTGCGGGGGGCAAAGAAACTCACATTCTTACTTTCAGTTCTTCGACAGACGCCATATTGTGTTCCAGCATCCTCTCCTTCAACATGGCGATGGGGTCGTTCTTAACGCGCACTTCCTTGATCTCCTCCCGGGAGCGGTAGCTACACACAGTTGCAACATAAAAGCCGAATTGGGGTTCACATAGGGTTGGGAGACAAAACCATAGCAAATTGATACATAACTGATAGTAAAAAAATGCGTTCAGATAGAAAATTTGGAGATTTTTTTTTCTTTGGCGAGGAAAAAAAAAATGGAAGTTGCTAAGGAAGGTTGGTTGCTTGAAAGAAAGGCACTCATGCTTTAAGTAACCCAGCAAGGCAGGAAATGACTGACCAGGCTAACAGCCAATCAGGTAACAGTATTAACTGACATTTGGATGTTGATTCTTTGCATGGAGTCAGAAAAGAAAGTAAAAATTAAGAATAAGGAATAAAACAGGAAAAGTCACCTAAACAGTATGGCAGCTTGTTTTTTTTTTAAAAAAAAGGGACACCTTTCTTTCCCAACCCTCGTCCATTCCCTATGTGGGTCAACGGAAACGACAGGCAGGAACTAATGTGCAGGACTGTATAAATACAATAAATGACAAAGTATAACAAAAGGGGCTACTTTCAAATAGTAATTTGGTCTGGTAATATTTAAATATTAATTACTATACAACTTTGCTTGAATAGAAATAACAGACACACTTGCCAACCTGCCCGGATTTTACAGGAGACTCCCGAAAATCTCCCGAAATTCAGGCGGAGCTGGAGGCCACGCCCCCTCCAACTCCATGAGAACCTGACTCAGCAATCTTGTGACCCTCTCAAACAGGACAATACTGCCATCTAGTGTACATAGGAAAGAATGTACTTTATTGATCCCTGGGGGATATTCAGCATCACAGTTCGCTCACAATAAACAATGATAATAATAAATAATATATATAATGTATAACATATGAATAATATAAATATATTCTACATTTAAGTGCAGTTAAGGAACATATGCATTAGGGAGTCTGTTCTGAAGCCCACAGTAAAGAGACGTAACTTCATCACGTCGCCTGGTTATTGACTCTAACCCAATATATTACAAATGAAGAAATACGCTTTCAAGTTCCATAACGAATGGAAACAAGAATTTCAGTTTATCCCGGAGAGTTCGAAGAGGAAGGGGTATGTTGCCTGTAAATTTTGTATAACAGACTTCTCCATTGAACATGCGGTGGCCGAACGGATATATTCAGCCATGAACGGTCAGCAAAGCACAAAGCGTCCGCAGCGCAGCATTCTTCACAACCCAGTATTTTGGTCCACCTCGCAAAATGGAGACCCGATGGTGTATATTATGCTGAGATAAAGATGGCTATGCTGATAGCTGGAAGCAACATGCCGTTCTCATTTGCGGATGTCTACAACAAATCCGTGAAGGCCAGTACGCAAATGGCAGAACAAAGAATACTGAAATAGTGAAAGGTAAGTGTTGTTTTTTTTAAGTAACCAGCAAGCACAGTACAGTTAGAACAACTGTGTTTTTAATCAATCAATCAATCAATGTTTACTTATATAGCCCTAAATCACTAGTGTCTCAAAGGGCTGCACAAACCACTACGATAATACTGTGTATTTGATAGGTGCCGTCGGAAATTAAACTATTTCTTTTATTTATATATATATATATATATATATATATATTAAAATATATATAGCTAGAATTCACTGAAAGTCAAGTATTTCATACATTTATATACACACACACGTACATACATATATATGAACTACTCGAGTTGGTGAATTATACTCCTCCCCTCTTAATCACACCCCCGCCCCCAACCACGCCTCCCTACCCCCACCTGCAATCGGAGGTCTCAAGGTTGGCAAGTATGATAACAGACCAAATTAAATGTTACACAGCTTTAACTTCCTGGCACTAAACCTGCAGAAAATAGTCCTCGGGTTACACTTTCTTTGCATTTTCACAGTTAATGAAGCATTTGACATATTTTTGCACCTTCATTTTAAAAAGTTATTGCTAAGTGTTCAATGTGATTTTACAATTTTGTTTACATTGTTTCCCATTGATTGACTTTTCCTTTACTTTCTGCCTTGATAGCCGAGGGGATTATAATCAGAGGAAGGTTACATTTCACATAAAAAGGTTTACATTTATTATATACGTCTCCTGGTCCTTATTTCCAGAGGTCAGTGTTTTTTTTTTTTAACTATTGTTGGGCCGTGAGCACCCCTACAGGTCTGCCAGAAATATCTGTTTCTCAGCTGTGGTCCGTGATACTCAGTTGTAATACACTTTTCCGTCATTTGGAGCAGCAATGACAATATCAAACAAAGAGAAGAAGTCTGGAGCTTAAGTCAAAGAAAAGTTTCATAAGCACAAAAATGATGACTAAAGTGGTGAAGCTTTATTTACATTTGCACTTTATGTTAGAAACATATTCATATTATCTATTTAGTTTAGATTCATTTTAGCACAATTTTTTTTTTTTAAATCTTTCACAGTGTATTTAATGAGTACTTATTTTCATAATCAACCTGACATAAGCTTTGCTAATATTTTTGTTTGATTAAAATGTTTCCATGTCACTTGACAAGGATTCTAAAGTTAAAGTACCAATGATTGTCTCTCTCTCACACACACACACACACACACACACACACACACACACACACACACACTAGGTGTGGTGTAATTTGTCCTCTGCATTGGACCCATCCCCTTGTTCACCCCCTGGGAGGTGAGGTGAGCTGTGAGCAGCAGCAGTGGCCGCGCCCGGGAATCATTTTGGTGATTTAACCCCCAATTCCAACCCTTGATGTTGAGTGCCAAGCAAGGAGGTAATGGGTCCCATTTTTAGAGTCTGTGGTATGACTCGGCCGGGGTTTGAACTCACAATCTATCGATCTCAGGTCGAACCCTAACCACTCACTGAGTAGGCCTGGTAAAGTGTATATTGTTTAATATGGTTAAAATCACAAATAAAATAACTAATTCACTGGTAATACTTCAGGGTTTTCCTCCATAGTGGAAAAGTTGGGCCTTAAGATCAAAAAGGTTAAGAACCCCAGGATAGCTCATAAAAATACCAATAATTATTGATACAAAACCCTTCTATAGCCAAACTCTAGGTTCACGAGGACAACTTACCTGACCCCCGGGTCACTCATGCTGTGTCCATGGTAACGGTAAGTCTGTAGCTCCATCACAACCGGACCCTAAAGCACAAAGCAGTCACCGCACAAGCTCCTCCTACACGCCAATCAGTGGGCCCGTTACCTTTCCGGCTCGGCAGTGGTCTGCTGCAAACTTGACCGCCTCCCTCACACACAGGACGTCCATCCCGTCCACCTGCCGGCCACAAGACATTGTGGAAAGCTGCTCCTGATCGTGTGTGTGTTCTTGTATTTCTACCCTTCTTGAGACATCAACAAGGAAAAGTGGCTTCCATATGAGAAGGTGTGAACAAGTGATGACATCCCCTGGTGGTAAAATCTCAAAAAAATGTTCAAATGGACTGTGAGTAGGTTTTAAAAGTGTTCCACCTCTGGCCAATATATGTATTAACAAGTGTGTGCCCGTTGGTCGAATTTTATAAAAAATACAAAAAAATTATATTGAGACATACTTAACTTGAAGTAAATAATGAAGATTAAAAACCTATTACAAAAAAAATTAAAAACTAAAAAAGGTTTACTTTTTTTATATTTGCATATAAACACACACACACACTCATATATATATATATACACATCCATCCGCTTATTCCCTTTTGGGGTCGCTGGCGCCTATCTCAGCTACAATCGGGCATAGCATGGTATTTTATATATATATATATATATATATATATATATATATAAAAATATAAAGGGTGTAACGGTACGTGTATTGAACCGTTTCGGTACGGGGGTTCCGGTTCGGTGCGGAGGAGTACCAAACGAGTTACACACAAACATATGAAGCAGCCACCTATGTTAAAGTCTTAACAAGCTGCTCCGCTCCGTTCTGCCTTTGTGTCTGTACACAGCACCTTGCATTGTCCCTCCCACACAACCATCTGATTGGTTACATACAAAGCCAATCAGCAATGTGTATTCAGAGCGCATGTCGTCAGGGCTTCTGTGTCAATGTCGAGCAGATAGGGATGTTTAGAAAGTAGTTGACCTATGAGCCCGTTGACCTTCTAGAAACAAACTGCAGTTCTGGCTTTAGGTGAGGCTGGTTAGCTTTTAGCGTAACTTTAATTCATTTTGCGGTGTGCGTGTTACGGACAGTGTTGATTGAGGTGTTGAAGCAGCAAAAAAGGACATTATATTAAATGAAAAGTTTCTGTCTCTGATAGTGTATAAAATAATGTAAGTGCATCATAAAGCCTACATGAACTCCATGGTGGTCAGGGATGAATTTTCAGCTATAGTTACATGAATCATTAGTAATGTAGCAGCCTAGTTTTGAATGGCAGGGTCCATGCTATCAGATGTTGATAAAAATATAACATTTACATAATAAAAATCAACTAGATGTTTCCCCAGTGCTGTAATAAATTAAGCATGATGAGTTGACTTGAAACTGTTTAATGTTGCACTTTTTATATGTAGAAGAAAAGTTGTGTCATTTTATTTCATCTAAGCAACATCTTGAAGCGGTTAAATGTGGATTAACGTGGGCAGAATTATTATAGTGTTCCCAATGTTAGAAGGATCAAGCCATTGTTTACATACTTGGTAATATATATATGTACATACACACACATATGCATAGTATGTACACACACACACATATATATGGATAGTATGTACACACACACACATATATATGCATAGTATGTACACACACACACACACACACACACATATGCATAGTATGTACACACGCACACAATAGCTCGATTGGTAGAGTGGCCGTGCCAGCAACTTGAGGGTTCTGGGTTCGATCCCTGCTTCTGCCAACCTAGTCACTGCCGTTGTGTCCTTGGGCAAGACATTTTACCCACCTGCTCCTAGTGCCACCCACACTGCTTTAAAAATGTAACTTAGATATTGGGTTTCACAATGTAAAGCGCTTTGAGTCACTAGAGAAAAGCACTACATAAATATAATTCACTTCACTATATATTATTATTGTTGCAAATACAAATCTGTATATATGTAGAAAGGGTGGTCTTAAAGAGGTAGGCATTTTTCGGAGGTCTCAAGAAGGTCAGAAGTAGAAGAATGTGTGTGTGCAGTATCATACATGAGCATCAGGCAGCTGGGTATATGCTCACACCTGTAACTGCCAGGACGCGCTGATGGCATCCTGTTATAATCTAGGTCCAAAAGAGGCCCGGCCGCAGCACACGGTCTTGCAGCAGCCGTGACCCAGGACCCCAGCGCACCCCTCCCAAACAAACCCTCACATTAACGGACCTCACCCTTATTCCCGGTATGTAGTCGCCTCTCTTGTAGTAGTCCGTGCTGGCCGACGCCCTCTCCACTGACGTGCCCATGGCGTATTTGTTGTTTTCGCAGATGAATATGCACGGCAGCTTCCAGAGAGCGGCCATGTTGAAGGCCTCAAAGATCTGCCCCTGTTTCCGCACAGAAACCAGCACTTTGATTGTTTGTAAAACAGATTTGGTGCATTTGAGTGAGCCACTACCTGATTGGCTGCTCCGTCGCCGTATAGCGCCACGCAGAGTTGATTGTGGCCTTGGTACTGGCAGGCCAGAGCGACCCCGGCACCCAGCGGAACCTATGTGACACAAGAAAGGTTCTGTGAGGACTACAGCAGGATGTTAGCAAATAGGCCACTACACAGACACGTGGTTAGAACTTGAGGAACAAGACTGAAAATAAGACACTTCATGAACTAGACTGAGAATAGGACAGAGACAGATGCAGGACAGTGCCCTGGTGGAGGGACAAGTAGACGCACTGTGGGTTTCCGAGATGTCGGCTACATCGCTAAAAGAAAAATCTAAGGAAGAGAATCCCTCTGCAATATATATGAGAGATACTGTATATATAGAGAGATAGAATATTCTATCACACACACATATATGAGAATATTCTCTCAATATATAGGAGAGAATATGCTATCATATATATATATATATATATATAAGTACATACACACACATACACAAACACATCTCATTGTCATTTGGGATGTCGGTTGTGATTACCCTCCCTGGTTCCATGACCTGCCCTATATTGCCTACGATTGCCCTGTCCCTAATATTTTGCCCTAATTTTAACCAATCGTTACTCGTCATAGTCAACAACCAACCAATCATGGATGTTCCTAAACGCAAACCTACCAATCATCACTTATTTTTCCCATATATTTTGTCCCCTGCACGTGGAGTTGCTTCGCTGCGTAGCTTCGTTGTTTAAGTGAATAATTTTTAATGGAAAGCCGTATTTTTTAACCACTGGATTATGAACAAACGCACTCATTACGGGAAAACCGTAGTTGTTTGCTGGTATGGCAAAGAGACGGATCAAGATTTTAAACACACATTGTAGGTCCGAAAAAAAAATATTTAAATTTTTATTTTATTTTATTTATTTTTTTACACAGAGTAGACGGATTTCCGACTATAGACTGAAAAATCTCATGCCTGACTATAATAAAAACAACACAGCTACGGTATACAAAAAAATAGTGGTAAAGTACAAAAAATAACAATGTGCACAAGCTGGAAGAATAAGTACGGAGTAAAATAATGCTATATAATGATATAATATTACAAATTTTCTTTATTTTCATGACCATTTACATTGTAGATTGTCACATCAAACCTATTAATGAACACGTGGAATTATGTACGTAACAAAAAAAGGTGAATCAATGATTTAGGGCTATATAAATAAATATTGATTGATTGAAATAACTGAAAACAGGTTTAATATTGTAGTTTCTTCAAAATAGCCACCCTTTGCTCTGACTACTGCTTTGCACACTCTTGGCATTATCTTGATGAGCTTTAAGCACATCTGTGAAGTGAAAACCATTTCAGGTGACTTCCTCTTTTTTCCATATATAAAGGCGCACCGGATTATAGGGTGCATTAAAAGGAATAAGTTTCTTCTAAATGTAAAAGACTTCCTTGTGGTCTACATAACATGTAATGGTGGTTCTTTGGTCAAAATGTTGCATAGATGATGTTTTACAGATCATCTTCAAGCCGCTTTCTGACAGTCGCTTCAGGATGTGCCTTTTTGTGGGGAGTCTTATTTACGTGGCTCGCCTTCGACAGTGTCTTTTCTCCGTCATCTTTGTTGCAGCGGTGTAGCGTGCAAAGACGGGAGTGGAAGACGTGTCAAAAGATGGAGCCAACTGTTTTAATGACATGCAGACTTTACTTCAATCAATAACGGAGCAGCATCTCCTCATCCGGAAACAACGCCAGAAATGTGTCTCGTGAAAAACCGTCCGACAATTAAACTAAAGTTCCTTGGGTGAATGATGTAAAGTCACTACACCGGTATGTTTTAGCGCTTTCATGGCGAGTTTACTGACAGATAAGTAAGAACTCAACACTACTTTATATTACAAATGCCAACAGCGTGGGATGAATGTCTCATAATAAGAAGATGGACAAAAAGAAAAAGTTTATCGACTACGATGTTTCACGGACTACAAATCAATCAATCAATGTTTATTTATATAGCCCTAAATCACAAATGTCTCAAAGGACTGTACAAACCATTACGACTACGACATCCTCGGAAGAACCCACAAAAGGGCAAGGAAAACTCACACCCAGTGGGCAGGGACGCGAACAAAGGTGGACGCGTACAAATTTTCAGAAATTATGCAGACCCCAAATACAGATCAGCAGGTACCAGAAGGTAAGAAAAGTTGCTTTTGCATAATATTGCGAAATAAAACATCAGATAAAATATCTTAACTTACACCAGGAGTAGGGAACCTATGGCTCTAGAGCCAGATGTGGCTCTTTTGATGACTGCATCTGGCTCTTAGATAAATCTTAGCTGACATTGCTTAACACGGCAAGTAATGAATAATTCCGCTGGTAATCACAGTGTCAAAAAAAACGTTCAAAATATAAACCATTCTCATGCATTTTAATCCATTTATCCGGTTTCTACCGCACCTGCTCAAGTAGTCGCATTAATGGTAAGAAGTATTTTATTTATTGTTGGTTAGCTTCCGAATAACAATGTTATTAACAAGAATGAGACTTATTATGCTCTAAAATGTTGGTCTTACTTAAAAATGCACGCATTTAGTTGTAATCAGTCCTTAAAAAATATTATATGGCTCTCATGGAAATACTTTTAAAAATATTTGGCTTGAATGGCGGACTTCACGGTGGCAGAAGGGTTAGTGCGTCTGCCTCACAGTACGAAGTTCCTGCAGTCCTGGGTTCAAATCCAGGCTTGGGATCTTTCTGTGTGGAGTTTGCATGTTCTCCCCGTGACTGCGTGGGTTCCCTCCGGGTACTCCGACTTCCTCCCACTTCCAAAGACATGCACCTGGGGATAGGTTGATTGGCAACACTAAATTGGCCCTAGTGTGTGAATGTGAGTGTGAATGTTGTCTGTCTACCTGCGATGAGGTGGCGACTTGTCCGGGATGTACCCCGCCTTCCGCCCGATTGTAGCTGAGATAGGCGCCAGCGCCCCCCGCGACCCCAAAAGGGAATAAGCGGTAGAAAATGGATGGATGGATGGATGGATGGATGGGCTTGTATGGCTCTCTCAGCCAAAAAGGTTCCCGACCCTTGCCTTACACACACCATAATAATACTGCTATGTTGAAGCACAGTACAATCCATCAAGCGGTGTGGCTTCATAGCTTACCAAAGCCCTACTTAAACATTTTGATATATTTTTGAGCGCCATGTGTAATGTTTTATATTTTCAATGGAACATCGGTGTTGTTTACTTGAGTCATATTGCAGTCTACACGTATCTCGTTTGACTGCCTTCTACTGTTCACACTTATTTCATCATGTACCAAATAATATCGTTTAAGGGTCGGTAGGCACAACCAGAGTTATTCCTTACATTTATAAAGGCGCACTGTCGAGTTTTGAGAAAAAAAAAGACTTTAAGTGCGCCTTATTGTCCAGAAATTGAGCTTTGAATCTTTGGTGGGCGACTCAGAATCAGCCATTTTGGCAGGTGCCCTTAAAACATCAGTGCATGCTGCTGCGCTCACCTGCGCTCCCACAATGCCGTTCCCGCCATAGAAATGGGGTGCGTACATATGCATGGAGCCTCCTTTGCCTTTGGCCACGCCCCCTTTTCTGCCTGCAGAGCGACAACGTTGAGGCGTGTCGGGCACACACACGAAACGAAGTGGACGTCATCTCACCTGTGAGCTCGGTCAGAATCTCTTTGACGGACACGCCGCGGGTGTACGTGTAGCCGTGCGCTCGGTAGGCCGTGATCAGGTGATCGGTGGGGTTGATGGCGGCCTCGATGCCGATGGCGCACGCTTCCTGTATGAGACCAAAACATAGAGTCGGCGTGTGTGCGGGAAATCAGCTGGGCGTGTCGTCCCTACCTGTCCGTCGTACAGGTGACAGAACCCGCGGATGATTTTCTGCTTGTAGAGTTGATCGGCCTTCAGCTCCATGCGCCTCACCGTCTGCATGGTGCGGTAATACTGCAGGCCCTGCTCGCGAGTTAGCTCCGCCTTCACTGGCGGCCCCTCCTCCAAACCATGCAAGTCGCATTTCTGTAGAGGGAGAGGGGGTGTACAAAAAAAATAGTTGCTTCATCTTTATTGCAATTCTTATTCATTCAGAATGTTTTTTTTAATTTTCAAAAATCAATACAACATTTACTCTAACTTATACATCCATCCATCTTTTACCGCTAGTGCTTATATAAATATATATTTTTAATACACTTTTAAAAGATGTTTTAAGGCCATTTCCATGCAACTAGAAGTAGGTTTTCTAAACTGTAACCTTGTTTTTAAAAATATTCATTATAATCATTATACTAAATCAGTGGTTCTTAACCTTGTTGGAGGTACCCAACCCCATTAGTTTCATATGCGCATTCACCGAACCCTTCTTAGTGAAAAATAAAAAAATTTTTTTTACAAATTCAAGACAAAGTTATGTTTTTGGTAACACTTTAGTATGAAGAACATATTCTAAGTAACAAAGACTTAATTTAGAGGGTTTTGGACACTAGGGGAACATATCTAAGTCAATGGTTCTCAACCTTTTTTCAGTGATGTACCCCCTGTGAACATTTTTTTAATTCAAGTACCCCCTAATCAGAGCAAAGCATTTTTGGTTGAAAAAAAAGAGACAAATAAGTCAAATGCAGCCCTATGTCAGCAGTTTCTGATTTATTAAACTGTATCAGTGCAAAATATTGCTCATTTGTAGTGGTCTTTCTTGAACTACTTGGAAGAAAATAAATAAAAATAACTAAAAACTGAACAAGTGATTCAATTATAAATAAAGATTTCTACACATAGAAGTAATAGTCAACTTAAAGTGTCCTCTTTGGGGATTGTAATAGAGATCCATCTGGATTCATCAACTTCATTCTAAACATTTCTTCCCAAAAAAAAGAAATCTTTAACATCAATATTTATGGAACATGTCCACAAAAAATCAGGTTGTCAACACTGAATATTGCATTGTTGCATTTCTTTCCACAGTTTATGAACTTAAATTCATATTTTGTTGGAGTAATATTCAATACATATATTTATAAAGGATTTTTGCTATTTTTACAATATTTTTTAAACATCTCACGTACCCCTTGGCATACCTTCAAGTACCCCCATTCGAGAACCACTGTTCTAAGTAACAAAGACTTAATTTAGAGTTATAATGAGGCCATGGCGAATAAGGCATGAATAAGTACTTAATGACTAGTTAAGAGCCAATATGTTACCAATTTGCATGTTAATAAGCAACTAATTAATGTTGAATATGTTCCCCATTATAAAGTGTTACCATGTTTTTTTTACTGGTGCACAAAATGAACCATGCATGAACATCACTTTGTTCAAACATAACCAACACAGTGCATAAACAGACAGCAAATCAGTCTGACTTCTGCTGTTGCAGGGAGAAGTTTTTATTTAGACCATGCGTCAGGTATGTTTTGACCTCCGCCGAACCCCTGAGGCCGACTCACCGAACCCCTAGGGTTCCATCGAACCGAGGTTAAGAACCACTGTACTAAATACACTGCGAGAATCTGTTTGAATCAAAAATCAATTCTAAATCGAATAGTCAGCCCAGGAATCAGATTCTTAATAGGGGTGCACAAAAAAGTTGATTAATTTTAATTGCGTTTCTTATTCATTAAAAATTATTTTCTTAATTTTCAAAAATCAATATAAAACATTTACTCTAAAACATATACACATTCTTTTAAATAATACATTTTAAAAGACGTTTTAAGGCCATTTCCATGCGACCAGAAGGAGCTTTTCTAAACTGTAAACTTGTTTTGAAAAATATTCACTATAATAATCATACTAAATAATACACTGCAAGAATTGGTTTGAATCGAAAATTATGTTGAATTAAAAATAAATTCTGAATAGAATCATCAGCCCAGTAATCAGATTTTCATTAGGGGGGCAAAAAAAGTTAATTAATCTTCTTATTCATTCATAATTTAAGTTTTTAATTTTCAAAAATCAATATAAAACATTAATTCAAAAATATACATACATATTTTTAAATAATTAATTTCAAAAGACGTTTTAAGGCCTTTTCCATACAAGCAAAAGTAGTTTTTCTAACTTGTAACCAGTTTTGAAAAAGTTTAATGATACCAAATAATACATTGCAAAAATCGGTTGAATCCAATATCGATTCTGAATTTAATAGTCACCCCAGCAATCGGAATCAGACTTTTATTAGGGGTGCATACAAAAAATATATTGATTCACTTACAAATCGCGATTCTCATTCATCTCGACTCTAAACAGATTCATATTTATCCAAAAGGATTAAAAAATACGCATTTTAAAACATTTTTAACAAAAATACGTTTTAAGGCCATCTGCATGTAAGCAGAAAATGATTTTCTAACCCGTTCAGAAAAAGTTTCATTACAATTATAGCAAATAATACATTTCGAGAATTGGTTTGAATCAGCAATTGATTCTGAATGGAATAGTCACCCCAGGAAGCTGATTTTATTAGGGGTACATACAATAAAAAAAATTTAAAAAAATCGATTCACGATTGTTTTTCAGAGTGATTATGAATCCATTCATACTTTTCAAAATTCGTTTGAAAATATATTAGAGAATCAATTTTAAAAATGTTCTAATGCCATCTCCATGTAATCAAATAGTGCTTTTCTAACCTAAAACCCTGTTAAGAAAAAGTTTCATAATAATTATACTAAATACATTGCGAGAATTGGTTTGAATCGAGAATCGATTCTGAATAGAGTCTTCACCCAGTGATTTTGGATCGAATTGCTGTGAGCCCAGAGAGTTGCCCCTTGGTAAATAGCATGAAAAAAAAAACAGGAGACTCACCTTTATGTCAAACGTCGCCTGATGTGTGAAGTCGGCGAATGAGCGTGAAGTTGCGACTCTGGCAGCCTGCACACAAATGAACACATATAGTGAATACAAAGTCCACGCTTTATAAATCTTTCATTGCACCTATTAAGTGTCCCCCTGATAGTTTTCCGAAATAGACAAGATATACAGTCGTGGTCAAAAGTTTACATACACTTGTAAAGAATATATTGTCATGGCTGACTTGAGTTTCCAATTATTTGCTTGGCACTCAGCATCAAGGGTTGGAATTGGGGGTTAAATCGCCGCAAATGATTCCCGGGCGCGGCACCGCTGCTGCCCACTGCTCCCCTCAATCTCCCAGGGGGTGAACAAGGGAATGGGTCAAATGCAGAGGACAAATTTTGCCACACCTAGTGTGTGTGTGACAATCATTGGTACTTTAACTTTTTAACTTTAATTTCTACAACTCTTTTTTATGATAGAATGAATGGAGCACATACTTGTTTGTCACAAAAAATATTCATGAAGTTTGGTTCTTTTTTGAATTTATTATGGATCCACTGAAAATGTGACCAAATGTGCTTGGTCAAAAGTATTTATACCGCAATGTTAATATTTGCTTACATGTCCCTTGGCAAGTTTCACTGCAATAAGGCGTGTTTGGTAGCCACTCAAAAGCTTCTGCTTGAATTTTTGACCACTCCCCTTGAAACAAAAATGTAGCGGTTTGGCCACAATACCCAGCAAAATATTCGGAGGAGAAAAGGTGAGGCCTTTAATCCCAGGAACACCTTCCTATTGTCAAGCATGGTGGTGGTAGTATTATGCTCTTGGCTTGTATTGTTGCCAAAGGAACTGGTGCTTTACAGAGAGTAAATGGGACAATGAAAAAGGGGATTCTTCAGGACAACTTAAAATCCTCAGCCCGGAGGTCGGGTCTTGGGCGCAGTTGGATGTTCCAACAGGACAATGACCACAAACTAGGGCTGGGCGATATATCGATATACTCGATATATCGCGGGTTTGTCTCTGTGCAATATAGAAAATGACTACATTGTGATATTGCAGTATTCGTTCTCACGCAGTTGCTTTTAGCTGCGGGCATTACACTACAGTCTCTTCCCACTCTGTTGTCTCTCCTTCTCACAGACAGCAAGATCACTTTCTTACATACATCACATACTGTCATGTCATACGACACATACGTATACGCCCTCGCGGAGCAGCGAGGTAGTGGCATGGGTAACGTTAGCTGTGGTGCTAGCGGTAATACGAGAGAAAGAAGGTGCGAATCTGGTAACAAATGAAGGAAGAATTAATTCCCAATAAAAACAGCAGGGAGTCCATCACCTGGCGGAGAGGTTTGGCTTCAAGTGGGAATATGTCGAACAGACAACCCTAATTTGTTAAGTGTGGTGCTAAAGCGTTGCTACAAAAAGTAGCATTACTGCTAATATGTAGCATCATATGAAAAGTCACCTGCTAGAGAATGAAGAGTGCTTACTCCGCATATCAACATCTCCATTCGGCGCCACAAGCCCACACCAACAAAATGCAGAGGCAAATATTTCCAGATCAACACCGTATGAAAAAAAATAGTCAACAACAAAAGGAGATAATGTCCGCAGTAACCTACCACAGAGCGAAGGACATACACTATTTGCTTTCTTATTATGCAGCTCTTTTTTATTTGACAATTATTGAAATATCTTGTGTGACATCATGCACAAAAGTGCACTTTATTTGTTTTAAACTATTGTAGTGGCGTTCTGTACAAAAAGTGCACTTTAATTTATTATTGTTTTGATATGTCATCTTAGTGACATCATGCACAAAAGTGCACTCATAGCTTGTTTTACAATGTCTCTGACAATCTTGCACGTTCTGTTTTGAAATGACAAATGATAAATGGGTTGTACTTGTGTAGCACCTCTCTACCTTAAAGGTACTCAAAGCGCTTTGACACTACTTCCACATTTACCCATTCACACACACATTCGGACACTGATGGAGGGAGCTGCCATGCAAGACGCTAACCAGCACCCATCAGGAGCAAGGGTGAAGTGTCTTGCTCAGGACACAACGGACGTGACGAGGTTGGTACTAGGTGGGGATTGAACCAGGGACCCTCGGGTTGCGCACCGCCACTCTCCCACTGCGCCATGAAAGTTTGTGCCACTGCTTAATAACACTTTAATTAATACACTTTTGGTCCAATGACTTAGTTGTGATTTCCCTCTCTGCATGAGAGTTTAAAATGAGCATATATTAATGCAGTATGAAGAATGTTTTAATGTAGACACATAGAATCATCATACTGCTGTGATTATATGCATCAAGTGTTCATTCAAGACTAAGGCAAAATATCGAGATATATATCATGTATCGCGATATTGCCGTAAAAAAATAGATATTAAAAAGGTTATATCACCCAGCCCTACCCCAAACACACGTCAAAAGTGGCTAAGGAGTGGCTAAATCAAGGTTTCAGAATGGCCTTCCCAAAGTCCGGACTTAAAGGTATGGACAATGCTGAAGAAACAAGTCCATGTCAGAAAACTAACATTTAGCTAAACTGCACCAATTTTGTCAAGAGGAGTAGTCAAAAACCCAACCAGAAGCTTGTGGATGGCTACCAAAAGCACCTCATTGCAGTGAAACTTGCCAAGGCACATGTAAGCAAATATTAACATTGGTGTATGTATACTTTTGACCCAGCACATTTTCAGTAGACACATAATAAATTCATAAAAGAACCAGACTTATTGAATATTTTTTGTGACCAACAAGTGTGTGCTCCAATCACTATCACAAAACGGTAAGAGTTGTAGAAATGATTAGAAACTCGAGACAGCCATGACATCATGTTCTTTACAAGTGCATGTACACTTTTGACCAGGACTGCTAATGCAACTCAAAGACATGCCTCTGATTAAAAGAGTATAAAAAGTTCCCAGAACAGGACACCAATGGAGTTAGTTAGCAGGCAAACACGGAAGCGGCACCACTTCTTACTGGTCGGGCTAACGGCTCAGCCGGCGTGCTAGGTAAGTGAGCCGCGCTCGCACTAGCAGCAACTATCGGCGGCGGTGTTGGTGGCGGCGGCGGCTTGGGTGGCAGCCGCTGCTGCGTCCGTGCAGAGTCGGGCGCTGCCGGGGAGGTTAGACTGACGTACTCTGACAGGCCAATCAGCAACTGGGGAGCACAGGAGCCAACCAATGAGAGCCTGGTTGGAGAGGTTACCAAAGCAATGGCGACAAGGAGGGGGTCAGTCAGCGGCTACGGTAACGGCGATTCCACACACCGCGTGACGCTTCTAGAAGCCCAGGCCAGCTGTGTTTACAATTAAAATATTTCAGCCATGACACTATTTACACATTTCTGTTGATAAAGTCACATTCTTCCATAGTCACTGCTCCAACCTGGGATGCAATATGATGCAGAGGTGTACTTATGACATTTTGATAGACAAATTATACTATGTATAGTCACACCAGAGAGTGTGTGTGTGTGTGTGGCGTCGGGGGGAGAAGTACTGAATTAACCCTTGTGTAATGTTTATATTGTTGTTACTCAGCCAGCGTTTGTGGGTCTGATGGACCCGTCGCATTTTGTGGCTTTTAATGCCCCACAATCAAACACTTTGATGTTAAAATACTGAACAGATGTTTATTGGGATGAGGTAAACATCTGTTCAGTATTTTAACATTAAAGTGTTTGATTGTGAGACATTAAAAGCCACAAACTGCAAATTTGTGTGGCAACCGCAGGTGCAGAAACACAGAAGAAGAATCCCTGTGTGATGCAGAAACTGGCAGAGAAAATTTCCGTTCAACGTTCATAATGTTACTCGGCCAGCGTTTGTGGGTCTGATGGACCCGTTGCATTCACCTTATCCCAATGAACCTCTGTTCAGTATTTTAACATAAAAGTGTTTGATTGTGAGGCATTAAAAGCCACAAAATGCTACAGGTACATCAGACCCACAAACCTTGGTTTATCCCTAAATTATCCCAATAAACATATGTTCAGTATTTTAACATAAAATTAAAAAGCCACAAAATGCAACGGGTCCATCAGACCCACAAACGCTGGCTGAGTAACAATATGAACACTGCACAGAAAATTTCTCTGACAGTTTCTGCATCCCACAGGGATTCTTCTTTTGCGTTTCTGCACCTGCGGTTCCCACACAAGGTTGCAACATTGTCAACACTGTCTGCTCTCATTTTCTCGCACATTTGACCCTCTGATGTTCTGTGTACCTACACTCTGTCCTCCTCCTGTCTAGACCTGCTGTGTGTGTGCTATTGTGTTTAGCTGTTGTGTAGCTGCTAGCTCTTAGTAGCCAATAGGCTACCATGTTTAGATTTTGTAAAGGACTTGGCTAAAATACAAGAAGAGACCAACCTTGTGTGCTTATTTTAATTTTCCTGAAGGAATCAATAAAGTACTATCTATCTATCTTATTAAATAAATGATAAATGGGTTGAACTTGTATAGCGCTTTTCTACCTTAAAGGTACTCAAAGCGCTTTGACACTACTTCCACATTTACCCATTCACACACACATTCACACACTGATGGAGGGAGCTGCCATGCAAGGCGCCAACCAGCACCCATCAGGAGCAAGGGTGAAGTGTCTTGCTCAGGACACAACGGACGTGACGAGGTTGGTACTAGGTGGGGATTGAACCAGGGACTCTCGGGTTGCGCACGGCCACTCTCCCGCCACGCCGTCCCTATTATTGGAAGACATTAAGATGTTTACTGGATGTCCAGCTTTGCTCTGCCGAACTGCTCGTATCGCACGTTTTGTCAAATCAGCCGATATAATCTGATACTTTTGCTGATGTCAATATTGAAAATCGGGACACACCCAAGAAAAATGGTAGCTGAAACGTGAGCATCTTGTGAGACACTGTACACCAGGGGTGTCAAGCTCATTTTAACTAGGGGGCCACATGAAGGAAAATCTATTCCCTATGTGGGCCGGACAGGTAAAATCATGGCATGATAACTTAAAAAATAAAGATAACTTCAGATTGTTTTCTTTGTTTAAAATAGAACAAGCACAATCTGAAAACAATTTTTTTTTAGACTTACATGTTTTGGTTAATAGTAGTCTATTTGTCATTGTGGTAATATTGATCAATCAATCAATGTTTATTTATAAAGCCCTAAATCACAAGTGTCTCAAAGGGCTGCACAAGCCAAAACATCAGTTGAATAGGTGGAATTGAGTCTGGCAGAGTTTTAAAATGCTTCAATTGTCGTTCATTTTTAATCTTTCAGAATATGGAATAAATATTACCTAACTCCAATTACAGGATGTTATTAATGTAGTTTGCCCATTTTCTCCAACTGATGTACTAGAACATCATAGAGTTTATTCTGTGCACATGAAGCATCGGCCACAACAAAACGTGTAAATTTTGGACTCATTTCCTTAATCACACCTAAAGTTAGAAGAATATACAAATTATTTCAGCATACATTTAGAAGAGCAGTTTCTTTCATTCAAAAACTTCAGATCACTTTTATACTTAAACTCATTCTGCGGGCCGGATAACATTTGCTTGAGACCCCCCCACAGCCTCTGCGACAGTTGTAGTAATAAGAACTTGTCGAACATGAATTGGGTAGCAAGAATGCTAAAACTGTGGGCGGAGTTTATTCTGAATGTTGTGATGGGACGTTTACATTCCCTCTGCTCAACACTCAACAGCACAGGGCAACAAATGTAGCTTACCACCATCAAGGTGAATGATGGCTTCTCACTTCTCTGTGAAGCGCTTTGAGTCTCTAGAAAAGCGCTATATAAATCTACTCCGTGATACCCCATATACGGCCATCAGGATCGACGATCTGAATTCTAAAAAAAAATATTTAAAAAGGCTTACACAGTTTAAAAATAAGTGTTACAGAGGGATGGATTAAGGACAGACAGTGTAAACAGCTTACCTCCGACACCGTTTGGGCTCCCTTGAGTTCAGGTGAAGCGAGAGTGATGGAAGGACAAGAACAGCAAGAAGCAATAAATTAGACAATGACGAGAGACAAAGGCAGAACAAGAATTTTCCTAGCACAGTTTTTTGTTTTAGCATAGAAAGGATGCAGATGCAGACAAACATGACGTGCTGTGTTAAACAATAGTGGTTCCTGTTCTTGCTCTAACTGTGATGGAATCTGCTGAACAAAACAAGTTAAATAATAGCCCACTTGTCAGCTTCAGTTTTATCACTTCCCAATAAGTATTTAGGATATAAGAACATGGTAATAATAACCTGAAATCGTAAATGAGAATAAATTTTTGGGAGTAATTATTGATAGTAAACTATCATGGAAACCTCATGTCAGATACATTAAAACAAACATGTCCAAAAGCCTCTCAATTATAAAGAAAGCAAAACTATACCTCCATATTCTATACTGCCATATGCTCACATATTGCGTTGAATTGGTGGGGAAACACTTACCACAACACAATTAATCCTCTGATCATATAACATACCTCACATATTGTTTTGAAGTGTGGGGAAACACAACACAATTAATCCTCTGATCATGCGGATCATTCACAACTTTTTTTTTTTTTTTAGAACATACTCAATCTGTTTACGCAATCAAAGTTGCTCAAATTTGATGATCTTGTTAAATATACTTTCAATGATATTATTAAAAGCATTTAACAAGTTATTGCCACCTAATTTACAATGTTTTTTATAAAACGAGCGCAGGCTCATAACTTGAGCGGCTTTGGATGTTTCTCTTTGCCGAGAGCTCAAACCACGTCTAAACGTTTTTGTGTGTCTGTATGCTGAGTAAAACTAAGGAACCAACTGAACTTTCAACACAAGCAATGCCGAACTATTCATTGATTTGAACTATTATACAAACATGGGATCTGGTTCAAATATAGAGATGAGGGTCTTTGATTTGACTTGCTGTTGTACTCTTACCGTCGTCTGCATTTTGTCCCTTACCAATGTGAGGCCCTCACCAATGTGAAGCTCTCACCGTCGTCGGCATTTTGTCCCTTACTAACCTGAGGCCCTTACCGTCGTCGGCATTTTGTCCCCTACCAATGTGAGGCCCATACCGTCGTCGCCATTTTGCCCCTCACCGTCGTCCGCATTTTGCCCCTCACCGTCGTCCGCATTTTGCCCCTCACCGTCGTCCGCATTTTGCCCCTCACCGTCGTCCGCATTTTGCCCCTCACCGTCGTCCGCATTTTGCCCCTCACCGTCGTCCGCATTTTGCCCCTCACCGTCGTCCGCATTTTGCCCCTCACCGTCGTCCGCATTTTGCCCCTCACCGTCGTCCGCATTTTGCCCCTCACCGTCGTCCGCATTTTGTCCCTCACCGTCGTCCGCATTTTGTCCCTCACCGTCGTCCGCATTTTGTCCCTCACCGTCGTCCGCATTTTGTCCCTCACCAATGTGAGCCACTCACTGTCGTCGACATTTTGTCCCTCACCGTCGTCCGCATTTTGTCCCTCACCGTCGTCCGCATTTTGTCCCTCACCGTCGTCCGCATTTTGTCCCTCACCAATGTGAGCCACTCACTGTCGTCGACATTTTGTCCCTCACCGTCGTCGGCATTTTGTCCCCTACCAATGTGAGGCCCATACCGTCGTCCGCATTTCGCCCCTCACCGTCGTCCGCATTTGGTCCCGTCGTCCGCATTTGGTCCCGTCGTCCGCATTTGGTCCCGTCGTCCGCATTTGGTCCCATCGTCCGCATTTCGCCCCTCACCGTCGTCCGCATTTTGTCCCGTCGTCCGCATTTTGTCCCTCACCCTCGTCCGCATTTTGTCCCTCACCGTCGTCCGCATTTTGTCCCTCACCGTCGTCCGCATTTTGTCCCTCACCGTCGTCCGCATTTTGTCCCTCACCGTCGTCCGCATTTTGTCCCTCACCGTCGTCCGCATTTTGTCCCTCACCGTCGTCCGCATTTTGTCCCTCACCATTCATTGTTGGTATGTTCATTCTTCCTACAAATTAGTGCTACAGTGTAATATCTAGACTTGGACTTCCTATTTATTGTCATTCACATGTATTGTTACCTGTGGTAATGACACAACATTTATATTATAATCCTTAAACAAAATACAGTGAAACTCAGTGTATTAATCACTGAATTAGGAACTGGGGGTGGGATTAAATAAATTATCTTCTTCCCACTCCCTTTCAGTCAAAACGTTATGCTTTACATACTACACATTAACTTTTGCATTATCCATCCATCCATCCATTCATTTCCTACCGCTTGTCCTTTTTAGGGGTCGCTGCATTCGGTTTTTGTATTATATTAATTCATATTATTACGTGTTGTCTAACTTGTAGTTTTTTTTTGTCATTGCCTGAAATATATGATTAACAATAATAATAATAATAATAATAATAATAATAAATAAGTGCCAAGGTCAGCAGCAGCTCTCCCAACATCACCGAGCTAGCTAGTTAGCATGAGCCAGTACGGGAACAGACGCGGTCTCACGGCCGGGAACTCACCGCATTCCTGCCGGTGATCCTGCACAGCGCGTTGGAGATGATGGTCAACATGTTCAGCATGCTGCTGGACCAGGACTCGGGCTCTTAAGAGGATTAAAGCTGCTTGCGGATCGCCGAGGCAGGCTTTTGCTGAGGGGTTGAGCCGTACGGCGTCCGTCCTGGATAGCAGTCCGCTGGGAACAAACTATGGCGTAGAATGGTTCCGCCTGCCTTTTAATAGCCGCACAGACAGCATGACTCCAACCAGATTATTTAAATATTTAAAATAAAGATCTCTTAATGACGTGTGAAGACTTTCTAAATATATTACTACATACATTTAGAAGCTAATATATAAGTCCTGTACGTTGCCATGAATTGATTAACGTGGACCCCGACTTAAAAAAGTTGAAAAACGTATTAGGGTGTTACCATTTAGTGGTCAATTGTGCGGAATATGTACTGTACTGTGCAATCTACTAATTAAAGTCTCAATCAATCAATCAATTGCCAACATGGTGTTTGCATGTAAACATAACTTTTTTTTTTTTAAATTCAAAACCTTTATTTATATTATTCAACATTTAAAGAAATAATAATAATCAAAACAAGAACAGAAACAGTACAAAACAGCGCCAGGGGGTTGTGAACTCAATAAAGCAACTAAAGAAGAATGCAATATATATATATATATATATATATATATATATATATATATATATATATATATTAGGGCTGTGAATCTTTGGGTGTCCCACGATTCGATTCAATATTGATTCTTGGGGTCACGATTCGATAATATATCAATTTTTTCGATTCGATTCGATTCTCGATTCAAAAACGATTTTTTTTCCCGATTTAAAAGGATTCTGTATTCATTCAATACATATATTTCAGCAGGATCTACCCCAGTCTGCTGACATGCAAGCAGAGTACTAGATTTTTGTAAAAAGCTTTTATAATTGTAAAGGACAATGTTTTATCAACTGATTGCAATAATGTGAATTTGTTTTAACTATTAAACAAACCAAAAATATGACTTATTTTATCCTTGTGAAAACATTGGACACAGTGTGTTGTCAAGCTTATGAGATGCGATGCAAGTGTAAGCCACTGTGACACTATTGTTCTTTTTTTTTATTTTTATAAATGTCTAATGATAATGTCAATGAAGGATTTTTAATCACTGCTATGCTGAAATTATAATTAATATTGATACTGTTGTTGATAATATTCATTTTTGGTTTGTTCTGTGTCGTGTTTGTGTCTCCTCAATTGCTCTGTTTATAGCAGTTCTGAGTGTTGCTGGGTCAGGTTTGGTTTTGGAATTGGATTGCATTATTTGGCACTAGTGTGTGAATGTGAGTGTGAACGTTGTCTGTCTATCTGTGTTGGCCCTGCGATGAGGAGGCGACTTGTCCAGGGTGTACATCGCCTTCCGCCCAATTGTAGCTGAGATAGGTGCCAGCGCCCCCTGCGGCCCCAAAAGGGAATAAGCGATAGAAAATGGATGGATGGATGTTATGGTATTGCTGTGTATTGTTTTGTTGGATTGATAAAAAAAAAAAAATACAAATGAAAAAAAATATCGATTTAAAAAAAAAAGAGAATCGATTCTGAATCGCACAATGTGAGAATCGCGATTCATATTCGAATCGATTTTTTCCCACACCCCTAATATATATATATATATATATATATATATATATATATATATATATATATATACACACAGTATATATATATGTGTGCGTGAGTGTAAAGCTATTACCTCACACAAGTTCCGTAAATAATCCAAATTTGGAGCACAGCATTACAGTTTTCATTTCTTTTTGTTTGTTAGCGATAGAAAGCGTTTTAAAATAAATTTCCAATTAATTTTTAAAAACACAAAAAACAGGTCTTGTATTGAGAAACTTAATTACTTTTATGAACATAAAACTTAGCCAATAGTATGGTTGCAAAGGTAAAATTCATTTTCAAATGTTTTCTCATACTGTGCAAATCCAAATAGCACATCTTTAAAACAAAACACAAATGTGTGGTGAATGTGTGGTGAACATGTATGTAAACATATGTAAACATGTATGTAAACATATGTAAACATGTATGTAAACATATGTAAACATAACATCTCGACGCTCGCTTCTCTCGCAGACGGCACAGTGAGATCTCGCGAGACCTCGGTCAACGTCCCGAGACAACGGCTGCGGATCGCGGATATTAGAAGGTACTTTACTGCTTTTATTTTCGTTTACTCGGCTTTTTAAAATAGAGATCTTCCACCGGGCTTTCGTGGTTCTAGGCATCTCTGGACGGTAAGTTTCTCAAATTGCTGGCTATTACGTTTCGGGGCTAACTTAATGCAGGCACCGCCGGCTCGAGCAGCGAATCCTTCGAAATAAGAGCCGAAAAATGTTGGCGCTTTTGGCGTGTAAGACGACGCTTAGCTTTAGCATCACTCCTTCTGCATTTTGAGGAAGAACCCAAGCGGCAGAATCTCCCCGGAATTGTCTCGCTGGAAAAGTCCGGTGACGGTTAAAAGACACCGAAATTGAATAGCGAACTGCACCTTTTTTAAGCCGAGCAACGACGCTGCTATTAGCATTAGCATCCGGTTGAGGCCTGCTCAGGAAGCGGGCGGGAGCTTTTATTTTCAAAAACGGCTCCCTGTCAGCTGATGGTCCTCAGAACTCTTCTTTTATTTAAGATGCAATTAACATAATTTTCCACTTAATTGCCATTCTCCATGTTTTAAAGGCCTACCGAAATGAGATTTTCTTATTTAAACACGGATAGCTGCTCCATTCTGTGTCATACTTGATCATTTCGCGATATTGCCATATTTTGCTGAAAGGATTTAGTAGAGAACATCGACGATAAAGTTGGCAAATTTTGCTTGCTAATAAAAAAGCCTTGTCTGTACCGAAAGTAGCAGATGATGTGCGCGTGACGTCACGGGTTGTAGGGCTCCTCACATCTTCACATTGTTTATAATCATAGCCTCCAGCAGCAAGAGCAATTCGGACCGAGAAAACGACAATTTGAGTGAGGATGAAAGATTCGTGGATGAGGAAAGTTAAAGTGAAGCACAAAAAAAAGAAAAGGCGACGGCTCCAGGCGGCGGCAGTGGGAGCGTTTCAGATGTAATTAAGACACATGTACTAGGATAATTCTGGAAGATACCTTATCTGCTTATTGTTTTAATAGTGTTTTAGTGAGATTGTAAAGTCATACCTGAATGTCGGATGGAAGCGGTGAACGGCAGTGTCTCTGAGAGAAGCCGAGGAGCCAAGATCAGAGCTGCCTTTTTGAGCTGCAGTAGGAGGAGGTATATTCAACTGATGTCTCCGGTAAGAGCCGACTTAATATCACAATTTTCCCATCCCAAAACTTGCTGGTTGACGTAGAGAAACATGTTCGCTTGACCGCTCTGTGTTAAAGCTTCACAACAAACAAAGAAACACCGGCTGTGTTTCGGTTGCTAAAGACAGCTGCAATCCACCGCTTTCCACCAACAGCATTATTCTTTATAGACCCCGTTATTAATTGAACAAATTGCAAAAGATTCAGCAACACAGATGTCCAAATTACTGTGTAATTATGCGATGAAAAGAGACTACTTTTAGCTGTGTTTGGTGCTGGGCTAACATGTCCGCTCCAACCAAAAATGTCATCATTTCGCGACGTTTTCAACAAGAAACTCCGCGGGAAAATTAAAATAGTAATTTAGTAAACTAAAAAGGCCGTATTGGCATGTGTTGCAATGTTAATATTTCATCATTGATATATAAACTATCAGACTGCGTGGTGGGTAGTAGTGGCTTTCAGGAAGCCTTTAAATCCAAATTTTTTTTCCTGCAGATTTCCATTGAGGCTAATTTGAGGAGGTGAAGACTGAACTTCTCAGCATCACTGGCACAAGTTGACAGTAAGCACATGTCAGAACAAGTTGGACTGGTTGAAAAGTGGCATTGACAGCTCACCTCTCTCCTAGCCATGGCTCATGGCGCCAACCATGGCAAGCTGCTCCTGCAACGCCTCCACCAGCAGCGGGAGATGGACTTCCTGTGCGACGTCACCATCGTGGTGAGAGACGTGGAGTTCCGGGCGCACCGCAACATCCTGGCGGCCTTCAGCAAGTACTTCTCCTCCCAGGCGGAGAAGGGTCAAGAGGTGACCACGCTGGACCCCGACAAAGTCAGCCGCTACGCTCTGGAGAAACTTCTGGAGTTTGTCTACACGGGACAGATGAACCTCAGCAGGTAGACACGTTATGGAAACAGAAACTACTGTACTCTCCAGACCAGGCCTGGGCAATTATTTTGACTCGGGGGGGAGGGCAAATTTAGAGAAAAAAATGTGTCTGGGGGCTGTGTATCTATTTTTAGGAACACTAATACAAAACCTCAAAATAATGTCTGATTGAATGCTTAAAAACGTTATAACAGACCGCCTTAAAAAACATAACGTAAATTTCCATTTTTCTATGAAGGATAAAACATTGAATATTGACAACATATGAAATCCCACCCACTTTCGATGGACATATTTTCCAATCAAGTGAAATGCAACAAATGTTGAAACATGAACGCAAAGGGTACAAAATAAACCCACCTAAAGTCTCATACATCTGATATTTGCTGAATTTCCGCCCAGGGATTAATAAAGTACTTTCTATACTATCGCCTTCCGCCCGAATGTAGCCGAGATAGGCACCAGCGCCCCCCGTGACCCCAAATGGAATAAGCAGTAGAAAATGGATGGATGTATATATCACTAAGCTTTAGAAATTTGTTGTGAAAATCTCCTTCCGCGTCTGTGGAAACACTTCCCGCCCACACTGCTTGGTGCCTCGTCTGAGCTGCTTTGACGTACATGACCATAGCAACTAATTAGGTTAGGTTTAAGAGATGTCCGATAACGGCTTTTTTGCCGATATCCAATATACCGATTCTGTCCAACTCTTAATTACCGATTCCGATATCAACCGATATATACAGTCGTGCAATTAACACATTATTATGCCCAATTTTGTTGTGATGCCCCGCTGGATGCATTAAACAATGTAACAAGGTTTTCCAAAATAAATCAACTCAAGTTATAGAAAAAAAATGGCACTGCCATATTCATCATTATGGTCGCAAAGTGCATTTTTTTTTAACATGCCTCAAAACAGCAGTTTGGAATTTGGGACATGCTCTCCTTGAGAAAGCATGAGGAGGTTTGGGGGGCGGGGTTTTGGGGTATGGAGTAGGAGGGGGTGTATATTGTAGCATCCCGAAAGAGTTAGTGCTTAAAGGGGTTCTGTTGTGTTTATGTTGCGTTACGGTGCGGATGTTCTCCCGAAATGTTTGTCATTCTTTTTTGGTGTGGGTTCACAGTGGGGCGCATATTTTTAACAGTGTTACAGTTGTTTATGCGACCACCCTCAGTGTGACCTGTATGCCTGTTGACCAAATATCTTTGCATTCACTTGTGTGTGTGAAAAGCCGTAGATATTATGCAATTGGCAGTGCCTTTAAGGTTTATTGGTGTTCTGTATTTCTCCCTATGTCCGTGTACAACTCCGTACAGTAGCGTTTTAAAAAGTCCTACATTTTACTTTTTGAAACAGATACTGGTAATTTCCAATATTACATTTGAAAGCATTTATCGGCCGATAATATCGGCAGTCCGATATTATTGGACATCTCTAATTTGTTGGATTAAAAACATGATGGCCGTTGGCAAAGAAAAATCCATAAATTAGCCACGCCGTTTTATAAGCCGCCGGGTTCAAAGCGTAGGCTTGTAGTCTGAAAAATACGGTATTGTGTCGAAGCGGTGGGACAATTGTCCTACTGTAAGTACGCCTTAAGTAACATTTGATGTTTCCTTGTTTTTACAGCACCAGACAAGTTGCCGTCCGCCGAGCCGCCATCTTTCTGGGCATGTCAGAAGCCACAAAGTACCTGGAGGAAAGTCACCCCTGGTTGGAGGCCAGTGAGGCGGACAAAGACGGCGGCCTGTATCCGGTCAGTCCCGGCTCTCCGGGCAGTCCCCACTCGCCCGTCACTTTGTCCATCGCCTCGGTCTCGGGAGCATGTGTGGAGGAGGGGCCGGACAGCAAAAAGCAGGAAAAGGAAGACGTGGGTGAGGATGTGGGTTTGGAGGAGGAGGAAGGGATCCCGAGTGATGAGGACTACATGAGTGGCGGAAGGGGGATGGGGAGGAAGAGAGGCAGGAAGCCCAAAGGTTTCGGCAGCGAGCTGACAGAGTTTTTAGACGACATGCCCAGACCTCCGGTCTACAGGGGCCGGGGGAGGGGCCGCGGGAGAGGACGGGGCAGAGCGGTCATCAAGAGCGAAGATCCCTACTTGGAGGAGTTCGACGCCGGCTTGAAGGACTTTGGGGACACATCAGCAGACTGGAGCCCCTCTTTGGACGAGTCCCCTGCCAAGAGGCTGCGCCTCCGAATCGGGGAGAGGCGGCGAGGTCGCGGCCGGGGGCGCGGCAGAGGGAGGGGGCGAGGCAGGCGGCGGCTGGACGAGGACGATGACGACAGCGGTGAGGGAGGAGAGGAAGGAGAACAAGATCCTTCTGGGACTGAGAACATGAACCTGTCCTGCAGCGAGTGCAACAAGCTGTTAAAAGACATCAGCAGCCTGAGACGCCACGAGAAGATCCATAAGGGACTCAAACCTTTCATCTGCATCTTCTGCTCCAAATCCTTCAGACAAGCCACACAGCTCAAAACTCACCTGCGCATCCACACAGGTACAACACACACCTTTACTCAAATGTCACCACCTTTTGTACACTTCACATCACTTTCTAACATTAACACAACTTTTACTTTAATCTTACCAAGTTTTGTACACAAAACAAAACTAGTACTTAAGTTTACAACAATTTGTAGTATTTAACACGACTTTTACTTAAAGTCTTGTAAAATAACACAACTTTTACTTAAATGTTACAAAGTGTTGTGAACTTAACACGACTTTTACTGAAATATTACCAAGTGTTGTGAACTTAATACAACTTTTACTTAAATGTTACAAAGTGTTGTAAACTTAACACAACTTTTACTTAAATGTTACAAAGTGTTGTGAACTTAACACGACTTTTACTGAAATATTACCAAGTGTTGTAAACTTAACACAACTTTTACTTAAATGCTACAAAGTGGTCAACATAACACAAATTTTACTTAAATGATACAAATTTGTTTGAATTTAACACAACTTTTTCTTAAAGTGTTGTAAAATAACAACTTTTACATAAGTTACAAAGTATTGTAAACTTAACACAACTTTTACTTAAATGCTACAAAGTGTTGTAAACTTAACGCGACTTTTACTGAAATATTACCAAGTGTTGTAAACTTAGCACAACTTTTACTTAAATACTTAAATGCTACAAAGTTACGTAAATTTAACCCAACTTTTACTTAATTACTACACTGATGCAAATTTAACACACCTTTTACTTAAATGCTACAAATGGTTGTAAACTTAACACAACTTCTACTTAAATGTCCACAACTTTTACTTAAACGTTACTTATTGTTGTAAACTTAACACAACTTTTACTTAAATGTCAGTGTCGTAAACTTAACACAACTTTTACTCAAACGTTACTTAGTTTTGTAAACTTAACACAACTTTTACTTAAATGTCAGTGTCGTAAACTTAACACGACTTTTACTCAAACATTACTTAGTTTTGTAAACTTAACACAACTTTTACTCAAATATTACTGGGTGTTGTCAACATAACACAATTTTCACTGAAATATTACCAAATGTAAACTTAACTTTTACTCAAATATTACTAAGTGTTGTAAACTGAACACAACTTTTACTTAAATATTACTTGGTTTTGTAAACTTAACACAACTTTTACTTGAATGTCACAAAGTGTTGTAAACCTAACACGACTTTTACTCAAATATTACCAAGCGTTGTTAACACAACTTTTACTTAAACGTTACTTGGTGTTGTAAACTTCACACAACTTTTCCTCCAATATTACCTGGTGTTGTAAAGTTAACACAACACTTACTCCACTGTTACTTTGTGTTCAGGCGAGAAGCCATTCAGCTGCTCCAGCTGCGACAAATGCTTCGCTCAGAAGTGCCAGCTGGTGGCTCACCGCCGCATGCACCACGGCGAGGAAAAGCCGTACACGTGCAAGCGCTGCGGCTTCAAGTTCGCCACCTCGTCCAACTACAAGATCCACATCAAGTAGGTGGAGTGCGGCGAGGCGTCGTTTGCGTGCTGCTGACCAGGTGTTGTGCCCCCTCCAGGCTGCACAGCGGAGAAAAACCATACGTGTGCGACATCTGCGGTCAGGCCTTCGCTCAGTCTAGCACGCTGACCTATCACAAGCGGCGCCACACGGGGGAGAAACCGTACCAGTGCGACCTTTGCGGCATGTCCTTCTCCGTCTCGTCCTCGCTCATTGCCCACGCACGGAAGCACACAGGTAAGGAGCGCGAGGGTCCACTTCCTGTAAATCAGAGTACACTGAGTTGACCACTTCCTGTGCCAGGCGAGACGCCGTACAAATGCTCCCAGGCACATTGCGACTCCAGGTTCGTCACGTCGTCCGAGCTGAAGAAGCACATGCGACGACTACACCCAGGTGAGTTTTGCCCTGAGAAGCGTGTCGTCACTATGGCCATGGCGGCCGTCATCCGTGCTGCTGTGTCTCGTCAGAGGGCAACAACGGCGTGCAGTGCCTGCTGTGTGGGAACCGCTTCGCCAGCGTGAAGAACATGATCAAACACCAAGAGAAGGCACACGCCGATGAAGTGCGTCAACACAAAGAGCGAGCACGAGCAGGTGAGCGGCAACAACTCATACAGTTTTCCCATGGGTCCGTAAAAAGCATTTAAAGTCATTAAATGGATCCTAATGTCATTAAATGGCATTAAAAGTCATTAAATGTATCTTTAATGGCATTAAAAAGCTACGAAAGTCATTAAATGGATCTTAAATGGCATTAAAATGAATTAAGTTGATCATTAATGGCATTAAAAGTAATTCAATGTATCTTAAATGGTCCATCCATCCATTTTCTACCACTTATCCCTTTGGGGTCGCGGGGGGCGGATCTTAAATGGTATTAAAATTGATTAAATTGATCGTAAATGGCATTCAAAGTAATTCAAAGGATCTTAAATGGCATTGAAATTAATTAAATGGATCTTAAATGGCATTAAAAAGCATTACATGGATCTTAACTGGCATTGAAAAGCATTAATTGGCAAGTCATTTAATGAACCTTAAATGGCATTAAAAATTAATAAGTCATTAAATGGGTCTTAAATGGCATTAAAAGTAATTAAATTGATCATAAAGGGCATTAAAAGTAATTTAATGAACCTTAAATGGCATTGAAAACAAGCCTTTAAATGGATCTTAATAGGCATTAAGTCATTAAATTGATCGTAAATGCATTAAAAGTCATTAAATTGATCGTAAATGGGTTAAAAAGCCATAAATGGATCTTAAATTGCATTAAAAGTCATTGAATTGATTGTAAATGGTATTAAAAGTCATTAAATTGATCGTAAATGGATTTAAGTCATAAATGGATCTTAAATGGCATTAAAAGTCATTGAATTGATTGTAAATGACTCTAATAGTCATTAAATTGATCGTAAATGGATTTAAAAGCCATAAATGGTTCTTAAATGGCATTAAGTCATTGAATTGATCGTAAATGGCATTAAAAGTCATTGAATTGATCATAAATGGCATTACTAGTCATTAAATTGATCGTAAATGGATTTAAAAGCCATAAATGGATCTTAAATGGCATTAAAAGTCATTGAATTGATCATAAATGGCATTAATAGTCATTAAATTGATCGTAAATGGATTTAAAAGCCATAAATGGATCTTAAATGGCATTAATAGTCATTAAATTGATCGTAAATGGATTTAAAGGCCATAAATGGTTCTTAAATGGCATTAAGTCATTGAATTGATCGTAAATGGCATTAAGTCATTGAATTGATCATAAATGGCATTAATAGTCATTAAATTGATCGTAAATGGATTTAAAAGCCATAAATGGATCTTAAATGGCATTAAAAGTCATTGAATTGATCTTAAATGGCATTAAGTCATTAAATTGATTGTAAATGGCATTAAAAGCCATAGATGGATCTTAAATTGCATTCAACGTCATTAAAAGGATCCTAAATGGCATTAAAAAGCATTAAATTCAATGTCCAGCGGCATTAAAACAATAATACAATTATAGGCCTAGGTTGATAATTAATCGGTCATAAATGGAATTTTACTGGAATTGCTCCATCTTTGATACTGGCGATACAGAGGTCTCTCTCTCTCAGCACCTGTGCACGTTTTTTCCACAGTAGAATTACATGAACAGAGTGAGCCTCTTGTCAGTCATCCATAATCTTTGTTTCTGTATGCGAAGACGGGACCTGCTTGCACACCTTTGCCTTTGTAGTAATGGTACTCACTTAAATGTCAGAGCTGGAACTCATCTTGTTGTAGCAAGGGTCACTTTAAAAGTACACATTGCTTCAAAACCATAGAACAAGACATTCAGGAAGATGGGCTGTGTGAACCTTGAGAAGAAATGCATATGTTAACATGTATTAGTCGCACCGGACAATAAGCCGGAGATTTATCTCGGTATGGAAGATTTTGTAAAGGCTTATTTACATACCTTAATTGTTTTCAAACAGTGTCTTTAAAACGGCAGTAAAACGGCTGCTGAAACAAAACAGAAGTCATCATCATGGACTCAGGAGCTGCAGAAACTAGCTGTCCAATCAGCTAAAGAGACTCAATAACTCCACGGTGACATTTGGGTGAATTTACTGAGGAATTTGTGAAACTGAAAAACTTAAAGAATGCCATTGTAGGTTAATAATACTAACAGACGCTTGTAAACATGTTCGCATATTAGCTAATGCTAATGACTTGATTACTTTACGATAGCACGTACACTCCTACAGACATCACACATGAGTAATGTAGTCTGTCTATCTGTATTGGCCCTACGATGAGGTGGCTACTTGTCCAGGGTGTACCCCGCCTTCCGCCCGATTGTAGCTGAGGTAGGTGCCAGCGCCACCCCCCCGACCCTAACAGGGAATAAGCGGTAGAAATTAGATGGATGGATATTGTAAACATTAAAAACGTTGCTAGGAATGATGAAGAATATTTATTCAGCAAAAATGCTATGGACAGGTATACTTCCGGTTCAAGTCACAAAGCAGGAAGTACATTTTCAACCTGCAGTGAGCGAACTCATCCACAAGATGGTGCCATAGCAGAAATAATAACACACCCGAGTCAGTGTTGAAAACTATTTGTTGAATACAAAACATCATGACCGTCAGCTTATATTCACAAAAATACTGTATCATATTTTTCGGACTATAAGTCGCAGTTTTTTTTCATAGTTTGGCCGGGGGTGAGACTTATGTGTGACATTATTAACACATTACCGTAAAATATCAAATAATATTATTAAGATCATTCACGTAAGAGACCAGACGTATAAGATTTCATGGGATTTATGGATTAGGAGTGACAGATTGTTTGGTAAAGGTATAGCATGTTCTATATGTTATAGTTATTTAAATGACTCTTACCATAATATGTTACGTTAACATACCAGGCACCTTCTTACTTGGTTATTTATGCCTCATATAACGTACACTTATTCAGCCTGTTGTTCACTATTATATTTAAAATGCCTGTTATTGGTGTTGGGTTTTATCAAGTAAATTTCCCCCAAAAATGTGACTTATACTTATATGCTTTTTTCCTTCTTTATTATGCATTTTCGGCAGGTGCAACTTATACTCCAAAAATTACGGTATATATAATTTTAAAAACAAGTAAACATGTCTCTATAAAATTTTTCGAAAATATGTACTAATAAATTATTTAAAATTAGGTTCTCTAAATCATTTTCAAACAGAACTACCACACCGAACAAATAAACAAAAGAAAATGGAAAAAATACAAATAAAAAAAAATTGCTATTTTTTTTCTTTGGTGGAAATGGTCTCTTTTAGAATGTAAGAAGCTTTTGGTTTTTCTTTGCCATCATGTTTTTGTATGTACACAAGGGGTGTAACGGTACGTGTATTTGTATTGAACCCTTTCGGTACGGGGGTTTCGGTTCGGTGCGGAGGTGAACCGAACAAGTTTCCAGGCGGACATATTAAGTAGCGTAAACAATACTCAAAATGCCGGACATTTGAGGCATTTAAAAAACTCTGCCCTGACCGCCCCGCAAAAGAGGACATGTCCGGTGAAAAGAGGGCGTATGGTCAGTCTATCCTAGCCCGATTGCTGCTGGCACCGGACATGTCCTCTTTTGCTAGCATTCTAGCAGCAATCGGGCTAGGATAGACTGACCATACGCCCTCTTTTCACCGGATATGTCCTCTTTTGCGGGGCTGTCAGGGCAGAGTTTCTTAAATGCCTCAAATGTCCGGCATTTTGAGTTATGGTTGCGTGTATTAACAATGTACGTTCAGGGTTAAGAAGGGCTTAAAAACAAAAAACATTGTGCGTGCAAAAGCAGCATCCATGAGGGAGGGGCAGAGAGCGAGAGAGTTATGATAAATGCGCATGCGTCGCCAGGCTCTTCTTTTTATCCATAGATTTATCAGATTTAATTTTTTATTATTTATAGCAGGGGCGTTAAAAGTGTGCCCCGGACCGAAGGCCATTTGCGGCCCACAGCTAATGTTTTAAAGGCCCACGGCACATTCTAAAAATACTATTAAAATTAAAAAAAACATAACAAAAGTGAAGATTGAAGGTTAAATGTAATTTCGAAAAAGTTGCAATGTTAACTAATAAAACAAAGCTGTTGTTTTTTTTCTTTCAAACTGTCATTGCTCAAAACATGATATTGAATCTAAATCAATGTTATTATGAATTATTTTATTACTTCACATCAAATATTCCACTAAGAAATATATTTTTGTTGGAATATTTTTAAAATTTGGTAAATAAATAACCCAAAAAATTATATTTTGTTGTTTTCTTACTGTACCGAAAATGAACCGAACCGTGACCTCTAAACCAAAATTTTTGTGTACCGTTACACCCCTAATGTACACGCAAAGATCTGCGGGAGGGGAGGAGAGGAGGGAGATTATATTTCATCCTTTAGCTAACACACACATTTTTTGAAGTGTCATTAAAAGCATGAAATGAGATGTGTGTAGAAACCTGACACACATGATTTGTCATCAGTGGTCCTGCTGGCGTCCAGCCATCCGGTGGCCTTCGTGCAGAGCAAACTGTCCAACGATAAAGCTCTGAGCGCCATCCCTGAAGTCCAGCCTCCCAACCCAGAACCAGCCACGCCGCACCCCAAAGCCGCCGAGCAGTCCGCCGACGACGACAACAACAACAACGGCGGCGGCGTTGTCCTCGGCGAGAGCCTGCAGGAATTAAAGGTGGAGCCCAGCCTCACGCCCATCTCCCCCGCCAACCCGGTCGCCTTCGAGGCGGACGCGGAGCAGACCATCAACTCGGACACGCTCCACGCGCTGGTGGAGCAGCTGAGGCCGCCCACCTCGCCCGCACAAAGCCTGGAGCAGATCGTCATCATCCACACGGTGGACAACCCCCCCGCCCCCTAGTGAGCGCAGAGTGAGGAGGACGTCAAAGAAACTTTTGGACTGGTGTCAGTGACTTTAGGGAGTTGTGGTAGCGTAGGCTTGTGTGGCCGCTTTAGCGTGTGGTGACTTGGCGCACACACATTTTTATTAGGAGTGAAAGTTTTTGAAGAAGCTGCAATGAGTTTGACTGCAGTTGTGACACCACAATGTATTACTCAATCTTTCCTTCCTCATTTATTGCAAGTAGTGTTTTTTTTTTCATTTTTATTTTCAACTCGTCTACAACGTATGTACAAAAATGCCCATTACTGTATATAACTTCTACATGTCAAATAAATGGCTGACAAAATGATGATGTGCATTATTCCATTGCTTTTGTCTTCAGGATATTTGAGATCCGACTTGCACTAAAGTTCACGTCCATTAGAGTAAAAACTTGTAATTTACACGAGCGGCACAAGAGCACGGGTGTCCAAAGTGTGGCCCTGGGGCCATTATACAAGTAACTGGAATTAAACAGCATCAAGAAAAAGTTGCAATGTTGACTCTAATAACACAAAGCTGCCATGTCGTTTTCTTTACAACTGCCATTGCTCAAAAAATAATGAATCCAAATCAATGTTGTGAATTATTGATCTATTCAAGCCTGCAATTCCATTACATCCAAAATTCCACTTTAAAATATTTTAGTAGAATACATTGTGTATTGAGTGTTTGTCATATAAAATTTCAAAACATTTTTGGACAAAAAGAACGTTAAAAACTTGCAATAAATAATAAAAACTAATTGACGGATCTGAAGTTGATCAAAAGATCTAAAGTAAGAAAAGACACAACAATTTTAAGACTTATTTTTATCAGTGGGCACCTTTTGGATGCCCAAAGATTTAGTGGGATTTTTTTTTTTAAAACTGACTGCATCAAAAAAAAAAAATCTATGTTATGAATTATTAACCTATTTAAGGCTCCAATGACTTCATACAAAACATGACCGTTAGCGCAGAAAAATCCCCAAATTAGCCGCACAAGTTAATAGAAAAAGGATGACTTATTTTTAACACTTTTAAAAGTCCTCAATAATTCTATTGGGATTATTTTGTCCAAAAAAAAAAAAATTTTTAAATCAATGTTAAAAATAATTAGCGTTAAAAATATGCAATAAATTATAAAAACTAATTGACGGATCTGAAGTTGATCGAAAGATCTAAAGTAAGAAAATACACAACAATTGTAAGACTTATTTTTATCAGTGGGCACAAATATTTAGTGGG